>NW_027201751.1:0-7690 GCF_038502225.1 Cherax quadricarinatus
CTGATGCGTAGAGACCTTTTCGGGGGCCTGGGGACCTTCTCTGGGGCCTGGGAATCTTTTCATGGGCTTCTGGCCTTTTCAAGTGCCTGGGGACTTTTTCTGTGGCTTAGGGACCCTTTCTAAGGCCAGGAACCTTTTCTGGGACCTTTTTTGGGGCCTGGGAATGTTTTCTGGGGCCTGGGGACCTTTACTGGGACCTAAGCACCTTTTTGGGGAATTGGGACATTTTTTAGGTCCTGGGAGCCTTTTCTGGGGCCTGGGGATGTTTTCTGGGGCCTGGTGACCTTTTCTGGGACCTGGGGAGCTTCCCTGCAGCCTAGAAACCTTTTCTGGGGTGTTGGACCTTTTCTGGGGCCTGAGGACCTTTTTGGGGCCTGGAAACCTTTTATGGGGCCATGTGGACCTTTTCAGGGGCCTAGGGACCTTTTTTTAGGAACTTTATTGGGAACCTTTTTGGAGCCTGGGGACCTTTTTGGCAACCTTTGGGCCTTTCTGGAGGCGGGACCTTTTCTGGGGCCTGGGGACCTTTTCGGCTGCCTGAGGACCTTTTGGGGGGATTGGTGACCTTTTTGCAGGCCAGGGGATCTTTCGAGTGCTTGGGTACCTTTTGCAGGGACCTTTTCTGGGGCCTGGGGACCTTTTCAGGTGCCTGGGGACCTTTCTTGAGGTTTGGGGACGTTCTCGTGAGCCTGGGGTCCTTTTTATGGATCTTCGGACGTTTTTTGGTGCCTGGGGACCTTTTTGGGGGCCTGGGGACCTTTTCATGGGTCTGCAGAACTTTTAGGGGGCCTGGGGTCCTTTTTGGGATGCCTGGGGACCTTTTTGGGGACCTTGGGACCTTTTAGTGGGCCTGGGGCCCTTTTCTAAGACCTGGGAACCTTTTTCTGGGCATTTAGACCTTTTTGGGGGCCTGCAGACTTTTTCAGGGGCCTGGGGACATTTTCGAGGGCCTGGGGACCTTTTCGGTGATCTTGGGATCTTTTAGGGGGCCTGGGGACTTTTTGGGAAAATTTGGACCTTCTCGGGGGCCTGGGGACCTTCTCTGGGGCCTGGGAATCTTTTCGTAGGCCTCTGGGCCTTTTCAAGTGCCTGGGGACCTTTTCTGTGGCTTAGAGAAACTTTCTAAGGCCAGGGGACCTTTTCTGGGGCCTGGGGACCTTTTTTTAGGTCCTGGGAGCCTTTTCTGGGGCCTGGGGACGTTTTCTGGGGCATAAGCACCTTTCTGGGGCCTGGGGACCTTTTTTTAGGTCCTGGGAGCCTTTTCTGGGGCCTGGGGACATTTTCTGGGGCCTGTGCACATTTTCTGGCACATGGTGACCTTTTCTGGGACCTGGGGACCTGCTCTGTGGCCTGGGGACCTTTTCTGAGGCATTGAGACCTTTTCTAGGGCATGGTAACATTTTCTGACGCCTTGAGACCTATTCTGGGGCCTGGGTAACCTTTTCTGGAGCCTGAGGACCTTTTCGGGGCCTGGAAACCTTTTCTGGGGCCTTCAGACCTTTTCAGGGGTCTACAGACCTTTTCAGGGGCTTGGGAAACTTTTTGGGGGCCTGGGGACCTTCTCTGGGGCCTGGGGACCTTTTTGGCAACCTTTGGGCCTTTCTGGAGGCCTGGGGATCTTTTCAGGGGCCTGGGGACTATTTTGGGGACTGGGGACCTTTTGGGGGCCTGGGGACCTTTTCAGGGGCCTGGGGATCTTTTCGGGGGCCTGGGAACCTTTTCGTGGGCCTGGGGATATTTTAGTGGGTTTGGGGACCTTTTAGGGGGTCTAATGACCTTTTCTAGGACCTTGGCACCTTTTTGGGTTTCTTGGGGAACTTTTTGGGGCCTGGGGACCTTTTCGGGGCTTGGGGACTTTTCTGGGGCCTTGGGACATTTTCAGATGCTTAGGGACCTTTTGGGGGCCTGAAGACCTTTTTGAGGGCCTGGGGACCTTTTCAAGAACCTGGAGACCTTTTTTGATGGCCTAGGGACTCTTACTAAGGCCAGGGAACCTTTTTGAAGGGTCTAGGGGCCTTTTCAAGCCTGGGGACCTTTTCTATGGCTTAGGGACCCTTACTAAGGCGTAGGGAACCTTTTCAGGGGCCTGGGGACCTTTTTGGGGTTTGGAGACCTTTTCTGGAGCCTTGGACCTTTTCTGGGACCTGGGGACCTTTTCTGGGGCCTGAGGACCTTTTCTGTAGCTTTGGGACCCTTTGTAAGGCCAGGCAACCTTTTCTGGGGACTGTGTGCATTTTCTGGGGCCTGGGGACCTTTTCGAGGGCCTGGGTACCTTTTCTGTGGCCTGGGGACATTTTCTGATGCTTAGGGACCTTTTTGGGGGCCTGTGGACCTTCTCTGGGGCTTCGGAACCTTTTGGGGGACTCTGGGCCTTTTCAAGTACATGGGGACCTTTTCTGTGGCTTAGGGACCCTTTCTAAGGCCAGGGGACGTTTTCTGCAGCCTGGGGACCTTTTCTGGGATCTGGGGACCTTTTCTGGGGCCTGGGGACCTTTACTGGGGCCTAGGCACCTTTTTTGGGGCTTGGGGACAATTTTTAGATCCTGGAAGCCTTGTCTGGGGCCTGGGGATGTTTTCTTTGGCCTATGCACGTTTTCTGGGGCCTGGGGAACTTTTCTGGGACCTCGGGAGCTTCTTCAGCCTGCAGCCTGGGGCATGGTAACATCTTTTCAGACCTTGGGACCTTTTCTGGGGCTTGGGGACCTTTTCTGGGGGCTGAGGACCTTTTTGGTGCCTAGAGACCTTTTCTGGGGCCTGTGGACCTTTTCAGGGGCCTATGGACCTTTTCAGGGGCTTGGGAACATTTTTGGGGGCCTGGGGACCTTCTCTGGAGCCTGGGGACCTTTTTGGCAACCTTTGGGCCTTTCTGGAGGCCTGGGGATCTTTTCAGAGGTCTGGGGACTTTTTTGAGGGCCTGGGGACCTTTTGGGGGCCTAGGGACCTTTTCGGGGGCCTGGGGATCTTTTCAGATGCCTGGGAATCTTTTTGTGTGCCTTGGGATCTTTTAGTGGGTTTTGGGTCCCTTTGAAGGGTCTAATGACCTTTTCAGGGGCCTGGGGACCTTTTCTAGGACCTCAGCACCTTTTTTGGTTTCTTGGGGAACTTTTTGGGGGCCTGGGGACCTTTTCGGGGACCTTGGGACTTTTCGGGGACCTGGAGACCTTTTTGGGGAACTTGGGACCTTTTTGGGAGCCTGGGAACCTTTTCAGAGGCATGGGGACCTTTTTGGGGACCTTGGGACCTTTTTGGGGGTTTGGAACCTTTTCAGGTGCCTGGGAATCTTTTCTGGGGCCTGCGGACCTTTTCGGGGGCCTGTGGACTTTTTCAAGGGCTTGTGGACCTTTTCTGTGGCCTGGAGACCTTTGTAAGGTCAGGGGACCTTTTCTGGGGCCAGGGGGCCTTTTCTAATTCCATGAGATCTTTTTATGGGCCTGGGGAAATTTTCTGTGGCCTAGGGACCTTTTCTGAGGCCTGGGGACATTTTCTGGGGCTTGAGAACCTTTTTGTGGGCCTCAGGACCTTCTCTGGGGCCTGGGGACCTTTCAGGCAACCTTTGGGCATTTCTGGGGGCCTGGGATCTTTTCAAGGGCCTGGGGACTTTTTTGGGGCCTGGGGACATTTTGGGGGAATGGGGACCTTTTAAGGGGCCTGGGGATCTTTTCGAGGGCCTGGGAACCTTTTCGAGGGCCTGGGGACCTTTTATTGCTCCCAGGGACCTTTTAGGGGGCCTGATGATGTTTTCAGGGGCATGGGGACCTTTTCTAAAGCCTTGGCACCTTTTTGGGTTTCTTGGGGAACTTCTTGGGGGCCTGGTTACCTTTTCAGGGACCTTGGGACCTTTCAGGGGCCTGGGGACCTTTTTCTGGAACATGGGACCTTTTTGGGAGCCTGGGAACCTTTTCAGAGGCCTCGGATCCTTTTTGTGGGCCAGGGAAACTTTTCTTATGCCTGGGGACCTTTTTGGGGACCTTGGGATCTTTTTGGGGGCCTCGGGACCTTTTTGGGGACCTTGGGACCTTTTTGGGGGTTTGGAACATTTTCAGGGGCCTTGGAATTTTTTCTGGGGCCTGTGGACCTTTTTGGGGCCTGGAGACCTTTTCTGGGGCCTGCAGACCCTTTCAGGGGCCTAGGGAACTTTTCAGGGGCTTGGGAACCTTTTTGGGGGCCTTGGGACCTTTTCGGGGGCCTGGGGATCTTTTCGGGGGCCTGGGAACCTTTTCATGGGCCTTGGGACCTTTTAGTGGATTTGGGGTCCTTTTAAGGGGTCTAATGACCTTTTCAGGGGAAAAGGGAACTTTTCTAGGTCCTTGGCACCTTTTTCGGTTTCTTCGGGAACTTTTCGGGGGCCTGGGGACCTTTTTGGGGACCTTGGGACTTTTTGGGGGCCTGGAGATCTTTTTGGGGAACTTGGGACCTTTTTGGAAGCCTGGGAACCTTTTCAGAGGCATGGGGACCTTTTTGGGGACCTTGGGACCTTTTTTGGGGTTTGGAACCTTTTCAGGTGCCTGGGAATCTTTTCTGGGGCCTAGGGACCTTTTTGGGGGCCTGTGGACTTTTTGAAGGGCTTGTGGACCTTTTCTGTTGCCTGGAGACCTTTGTAAGGCCAGGGGACCTTTTCTGGGGCCAGGGGGCCTTTTTTAATTCCATGAGATCTTTTTGTGGGCCTCGGGAATTTTTCTGTGGCCTAGGGACCATTTCTGGGGCCTGGGGTCATTTTCTAGGGCTTGAGAACCTTTTTGTGGGGCTCAGGACCTTCTCTGAGGCCTGGGGACCTTTTAGGCAACATTTGGGCATTTCTGGGGGCCTGGGAATCTTTTCAAAGGCCTTGGGACCTTTTTGGGGCCTAGGGACCTTTTGGGGGGAATGGGGACCTTCTAAGTGGCCTGGGAACCTTTTCAAGGGCCTGGGGACCTTTTAGTGCTCCTGGGGACCTTTTAGGGGGCCTGATGACCTTTTCAGGGGCCTGGGGACCTTTTCTAAAGCCTGGGCACCTTTTTGGGTTTCTTGGGTAACTTTTTGGGGGCCTGGTTACCTTTTCAGGGACCTTGGGACTTTTTGGGGGCCTGGGGATCTTTTTTGGGAACTTGGGACCTTTTTGGGAGCCTGGGAACCTTTTCAGAGGCCTGGGAACCTTTTTGTGGGCCAGGGAACCTTTTCTTATGCCTGGGGACCTTTTTGGGGACCTTGGGATCTTTTTGGGGGCCTGGGGACTTTTTCAGAGACCTTGGGACCTTTTTGGGGGTTTGGAACCTTTTCAGGGGCCTGGGAATCTTTTCTGGGGCCTATGGACCTTTTTGCAGGCCTGTGGACTTTTTCAAATGCATGTGGACCTTTTCTGTGGCCTGGAGACCTTTTGTAAGGCCTGGGGACCTTTTCTGGCACCAGGGGGCCTTTTCTGAGGCCTGGGGACCTTTTTTGGGGCCTGGGGAACTTTTTTTTAATTCTATAGGATCTTTTAAGGGGCCTGGGGAAATTTTTTGTGGCCTAGGGACCTTTTCTGGGGCCTGGGAACATTTTCGGGGACCTTGGGATCTTTTGGAGTACTTAGGGACCTTTTTCGGGCCTAGGGACCTTTTCTGGGGCCTGGGAACCTTTTCAGGGGCCTGGGGGCCTTCTCGGGGGCCTGGGGATCTTTTCTGGGACCTGGAGACTGTTTTGGGGGCCTGGGGACTTTTCAGGGGCATGGGGACATTTTAGAAGGCCTGGGACCTTATTGGGGCCTAGGGACCTTTTTGGGGACCTTTTTGGGGACCTTGGGACCTTTCTGGGGGAATGAGGACCTTTTTGGGGTCATGGGTACCTTTTGTAGGGCTTGGGGACCTTCTTGGGAGCCAGTGGAATTTTTCTAGGGCTTGGGGACCTTTTTGGGGTCTTTTTGACCTTTTCTGGGGAATTGGGACCTTTTCGAGGGTGTGTGGACCTTTTCAGTAGCCTGGGGACCTTTTTGTTTTTTTTTGACCTTTTCTGGGGAATTGGGACCTTTTTGAGGGTGTGTGGACCTTTTCAGTGGCCTGGGGACATTTTTGGGGACCTTGGGACCTTTTCCGGGCACTGGGGACTTTTTCAGGGGACTAGGGACCTTTTCTGGGGCCTTGGGACCTTTTTGGCTGCCTGAGGACCTTTTGTGGGGCTTGGTGACCTTTTTGGAGGCCAGGGAACCTTTTGGAGGGCCTGGGGACCTTTTGCATAGCCTGGGGACATTTTCTGGGGCCTGGGGACCTTTTCAGGTGCCTGGGGACCTTTCTTGAGGTTTGAGGACATTTTCAAGGGCCTGGGGACCTTTTTGGGGATCTTTGGACGTTTTTTGGTGCCTGGGAACCTTTTCATGGGTCTGCAGACATTTTAGGGAGCCTTGGGTCCATTTGGGGTGCCTGGGGACCTTTTCTGGGCTGTGGTGAAATTTTCAGTGGCCTAGGGACCTTTTCTGGGGCCTTTGGACCTTTTCTGGTGCCTGGAGATCCTTTTGAGGGAGTGGGGGACCTTCTCAATAGCCTGGGGACATTTTTGGAGACCTTGCAACCTTGTCGGGGCCTAGGGTCCTTTTCAGGGGCCATGGGACCTTTTCAGGGGCTTGAGGACCTTTTCTGCGGCATGGGGACATTTTTGGGGGCCAGGGGGCCTTTTCTAGGGCCTGGAGACCTTTTTGGGGCCTGGGGATCTTTTTGAGTGCTTGGGGACCTTTTTGGGGGCCTGGGGACCTTTTTGTCGACCTTGGGATCTTTTCAGGGGCCTGGGGACCTTTTCAGGGACCTTGGGACCTTTTTTTCTGGCCTAAGGACCTTTTTGGGGACCTTGGGGCCTTTTTATGGGCCTAAGGACCTTTTCAAAGGCCTGGGGACCTTTTCTGAGGCCTGGGGACCTTCTTGGGGGCTTGGGAACCTTTTTGTGTGCATGGGGACCTTTTTTGTGGCCTGGGGACCTTTTCTGTGGCTTGGAGACCTTTTCTAAGGCCAGTGGACCTTTTCTGGGGCCTGGGGGCTTTTCTGGGGCCTAGGAACCTTTTCTGGAGCCTGAGGACCTTTTCTGGGGCCTGTGGACCTTTACTGGGGCCTAGGCATCTTTTTGTGGGCTTGGTGACCTTTTTTGGGGCCTGGGAGCCTTTTCTGAGGCCAGTGGACCTTTTTTGGGGCCTGGGGACGTTTTCTGGAGTGTAGGGACCTTTTCTGGGACCCGGTTACCTTTTCTTTGACCTGGTGATCTTTTCTGGGGTGTTGGGACCATTTCTGGGGCCTGAGGACATTTTCTGGGCGGGGCTAGGCACCTTTTCGGGGGCTTGGGTACCATTTTTAGGTCCTGGGAACCTTTTCTGGTACCTGGGGATGTTTTCTGGGGCCTATGCATGTTTTCTGGGGCCTGGGGACATTTTCTGGGTCCTGGAGACCTTTTCAAGAGGCCTGAGGACCTTTTCTGGGGCCTGGTAACATTTTCTGGGGCCTTGGGACCTTTTTTGGGGCCTGGAGACCATTTCTGGGGCCTGTGGATCTTTTTGGTGCCTCAAAACCTTTTCTGGGGCCTGGATACCTTTTCAGGGGCCTAGGGACCTTTTCAGAAACTTGGGAACCTTTTTGGGGGGACTGGGGACCTTCTCTGGGGTCTGGGGACCTTTTTGGCAACCTATGGGCCTTTCTGGGGTCCTGGGTTTTTTTTTCAGGGGCCTGAGGACTTTTTTGGGGCCTGGGGACCTTTTGTG
>NW_027201752.1:0-7690 GCF_038502225.1 Cherax quadricarinatus
CAGCAGCAGCTGGCAGTGGAGGTGCATGAACAACAGCAGCAGCAGCTGGCAGTGGAGGTGCATGAACAGCAGCAGCAGCAGCTGGCAGTGGAGGTGCATGAACAACAGCAGCAGCAGCTGGCAGTGGAGGTGCATGAACAACAGCAGCAGCAGCTGGCAGTGGAGGTGCATGAACAACAGCAGCAGCAGCTGGCAGTGGAGGTGCATGAACAACAGCAGCAGCAGCTGGCAGTGGAGGTGCATGAACAACAGCAGCAGCAGCTGGCAGTGGAGGTGCATGAACAACAGCAGCAGCAGCTGGCAGTGGAGGTGCATGAACAACAGCAGCAGCAGCTGGCAGTGGAGGTGCATGAACAACAGCAGCAGCAGCTGGCAGTGGAGGTGCATGAACAACAGCAGCAGCAGCTGGCAGTGGAGGTGCATGAACAGCAGCAGCAGCAGCTGGCAGTGGAGGTGCATGAACAACAGCAGCAGCAGCAGCAGCTGGCAGTGGAGGTGCATGAACAGCAGCAGCAGCAGCTGGCAGTGGAGGTGCATGAACAGCAGCAGCAGCAGCTGGCAGTGGAGGTGCATGAACAACAGCAGCAGCAGCAGCAGCTGGCAGTGGAGGTGCATGAACAGCAGCAGCAGCAGCTGGCAGTGGAGGTGCATGAACAGCAGCAGCAGCAGCTGGCAGTGGAGGTGCATGAACAGCAGCAGCAGCAGCTGGCAGTGGAGGTGCATGAACAGCAGCAGCAGCAGCTGGCAGTGGAGGTGCATGAACAGCAGCAGCAGCAGCTGGCAGTGGAGGTGCATGAACAGCAGCAGCAGTAGCTGGTAGTGGAGGTGCATGAACAGCAGCAGCAGCAGCTGGCAGTGGAGGTGCATGAACAGCAGCAGCAGCAGCTGGCAGTGGAGGTGCATGAACAGCAGCAGCAGCAGCTGGCAGTGGAGGTGCATGATCAGCAGCAGCAGCAGCTGGCAGTGGAGGTGCATGATCAGCAGCAGTAGCTGGCAGTGGAGCTGTATGAACAGCAGCAGCAGCAGCTGGCATTGGAGGTGCATGATCAGCAGCAGCAGCTGGCAGTGGAGCTGTATGAACAGCAGCAGCAGCAGCTGGCAGTGGAGGTGCATGATCAGCAGCAGCAGCAGCTGGCATTGGAGGTGTATGAACAGCAGCAGCAGCAGCTGTCAGTGGAGGTGTATGAACAACAACAGCAGCAGCAGCAGCTGGCAGTGGAGGTGTATGAACAGCAGCAGCAGCAGCTGTCAGTGGAGGTGTATGAACAACAACAGCAGCAGCAGCAGCTGGCATTGGAGGTGTATGAACAGCAGCAGCAGCAGCTGGCAGTGGAGGTGCATGAACAGCAACAGGAGCAGCAGCTGTCAGTGGAGGTGCATGAACAGCAGCAGCAGCAGCTGTCAGTGGAGGTGTATGAACAACAACAGCAGCAGCAGCAGCTGGCAGTGGAGGTGTATGAACAACAACAGCAGCAGCTGGCAGTGGAGGTGCATGAACAGCAGCAGCAGCAGCTGGCAGTGGAGGTGTATGAACAGCAGCAGCAGCTGGCAGTGGAGGTGCATGAACAGCAGCAGCAGCAGCTGGCAGTGGAGGTGTATGAACAGCAACAGGAGCAGCAGCTGTCAGTGGAGGTGTATGAACAACAACAGCAGCAGCTGGCAGTGGAGGTGCATGAACAGCAGCAGCAGCAGCTGGCAGTGGAGGTGTATGAACAGCAGCACCAGCAGCTGGCAGTGGAGGTGCATGAACAGCAGCAGCAGCAGCTGGCAGTGGAGGTGTATGAACAGCAGCACCAGCAGCTGGCAGTGGAGGTGCATGAACAGCAGCAGCAGCTGGCAGTGGAGGTGTATGAACAGCAGCAGCAGCAGCTGGCAGTAGAGGTGCATGAACAGCAGCAGCAGCTGGCAGTGGAGGTGCATGAACAGCAGCAGCAGCAGCTGGCAGTAGAGGTGCATGATCAGCAGCAGCAACTGGCAGTGGAAGTGTATGAACAGCAGCAGCAGCAACTGGCAGTGGAGGTGCATGAACAGCAG
Organism: Cherax quadricarinatus; assembly: GCF_038502225.1. Taxonomy (NCBI): domain Eukaryota; kingdom Metazoa; phylum Arthropoda; class Malacostraca; order Decapoda; family Parastacidae; genus Cherax; species Cherax quadricarinatus. Next base: position 2,035 of record NW_027201752.1, read on the forward strand.
CAGCAGCAGCTGGAAGTGGAGGTGCATGAACAGCAGCAGCAGCAGCTGGCAGTGGAGGTGCATGAACAGCAGCAGCAGCAGCTGGCAGTGGAGGTGTATGAACAGCAGCAGCAGCAGCTGGCAGTGGAATTGTATGAACAACAACAGCAGCAGCTGGCAGAGGAGGTGCATGAAGAGCGACGTGAGATTCAGAACTCATGCTGACAGGGTAATCGGATGGGGAATCAAAAGCGAAACTTTAAGATCAAGAATGGTATCGCAGACAACAACCATCTCATAAATAAAAGCAACATTCCACGTCTTACCGTTTTCAGAATTTCGAAAAGGGGGAGCACAGTAGAAGCAGGTGCTGGGATGGGCCTGGGCCTGGGTCTGGGCCTGGGTTTGGGCCTTGGCCTGGGTCTTACTCTGGGCCTGGGCCTGGGCCTGGGTCTTGGCCTGGGCCTGAGCCTCTGGATCATTTGATAAAGTAAATATTTTATCAATACTGTCACCGAATTGAAAGTGATTCCGTATGTTTTTTGTTTCAGTATCATGTTTTGACCTTGGCCGAACTAGTTATAACTTTCTATGTGAACAAATTACAAAAAAAAAAGACAAGAAATAATGCATATCATCCACATGTAGTTTACGTCCGGTTTAAATCCTACACTTAAGAGACTTTCCTTATTATTAACACATGATCGTTCTTCAATCATGAAAATAATTATGATGCAGTGTAGATCATTAAGAAACTCCATACTTTCTGTATGTAGTCCGTCACACTCATCCAAGTAGGCTAAACGGATTCACTCAGTAATAATTTTGTTTGCAGAACAGTAACAAATTCGTTGTTTTTCTATTAAATAGTTTGTAAACATTAAAACAGGCAAATCTGTGATGATTAATAAAAGTATCAGTAAATCACCATTCAGTCAAAGAAAATAGCAGAAAAAACTGGGGGAAAATTGCATCGTTAATTGACTTGAAGTTTTACATTTGGATATCTATCATTTAACTAATTAATAAAAACTGTCTATTCCATCAAATATCCAGGACTTATTTAAGTATATTTATCTGGCAGGGGATGCAGAGAATGTGTTGGTACTACGTTTCCAGGAAGATGGGGTGGCCATACCTGACTCTGTGGCAGTGTACAATGGGGAACTGCTCCGCTCAAAGGAAATGTACAGCCTGACACTGTGTGCCAGGTTCCAGATCTTCTTCCTGCATACTCGATCTGTGATCTTTCAGCTTCATGACACTCAGCTTCACTTAGAGAACATGTTGCTGGGAGGTTGGTTATTCTTTTCTTATAAGTGAAATGCAATTAAAAAAAATGTGCAGCGAAGTTGACTGTGTAGGTTACATTTTCCTGCGAGGTGGAAGAGATAGTACCAGTATACTATTGGAGTGGTTCTTTTCATCGATATCGAGCAGCACCTTTTCCCTGTCAGTAAGATGTTAGATAATGTTCCTATACAACACGTAAGATTGTTTCCAATGGTGAATATGATAAAGGTGTACAATACAGACAAGGTGATAAGTTAGTCACATGAACAAGAGTTAAAGTATTTTTATTCGAATACAGAGGAAGGAGGAGAAGCAGAACAGATGTAAAGATGATTTAATTAGTTCATCACCTCAAATCTACGTCTTCGGAAGTGATGGACTAATTACATCGTCTTTACATGTCTAGTGCTTCTGCTGCCTCTTCTGTTCTCGGCTGAAGAATCCTGTTCAGAGTATATATTATTGACTTTATTCTCAAACCCCGAATATATATATATATATATATATATATATATATATATATATATATATATATATATATATATATATATATATATATATAACAAAAAGATTAGGTGATGAAAGATTGGATATCAGATTGGAGGGAGAGAGTATGGAGGAGGTGAATGTATTCAGATATTTGGGAGTGGACGTGTCAGCGGATGGGTCTATGAAAGATATATATATATATATATATATATATATATATATATATATATATATATATATATATATATATATGTCGTGCCGAATATGTAAAACTGGTCAATTAGCAAGAACTCATTTAAAATTAAGTCCTTTCTAAAATTTTCTCTTATACGTTTAAAGATATATTTTTTTCATTAATGTTAATGTAAAAATTTTAATTTTGCACCAAAAGAATCTTAGAAAACTTACCTAACCTTATTATAACAAGAACAATTTATTTTAGCCTAACCCAACTAAATATATTTTAGATTTGTTTACAATAATTTAATACTAAACAAACACAGTGAAATATATTTTTTTCGTTAGGTTCAGAATGATTTTGGCGAAATTATTGCATACACAAATTTTCACTTGTCCTATATGGCAAGATGAGCGTTGCTATTTAAGCCAAGATCACAAGTTCTGCCTATTCGGCACGACATTATATATATATATATATATATATATATATATATATATATATATATATATATATATATATATATATACACTGATCTCTGGCTGAAGGAGACTCGAACCTACGAACCTTGGAACAAGGTACGCAGTGCTTTACCAATCTACCCACACTGGACCAATACCTTGGAGTCCAGCTTGCGCTAGACTTTGATCCAAGGCAGCCAGCTTTCAGGGAGAAGGCTTACAGCTTTTCATCTCATCCCCTGCATGCATCAGCCTTACTAGAGATACTAACAATGCAAGGAATTCGCAAGAGCAGGCGAAATATACACAAACACTGATCTCTGGCTGAAGGAGACTCGAACCTAAGAACCTTGGAACAAAGTACGCAGTGCTTTACCAGTCTACCCGCACTGGACCAATACCTTGGAGTCCAGCTTGCGCTAGACTTTGATCCAAGGCAGCCAGCTCAGAACACAACAGTTTAGAAGCATATACGTATAAAGAGACACAACATATCCCTCCAAACTGCTAATATCCCGAACCTCTCCTTTAGAGTGCAGGCATTGTACTTCCCATTTCCAGGACTCAATCCGGCTATATAAAAATAACCGGTTTCCCTGAATCCCTTCACTAAATATTACCCTGCTCACACTCCAACAGCTCGTCAGGTCCCAAATACCATTCGTCTCCATTCACTCCTATCTAACACGCTCAAGCACGCTTGCTGGAAGTCCAAGCCTCTCGCCCACAAAACCTTCTTTACCCCCTCCCTTCAACCTTTTCGAGGACGACCCCTACCCCGCCTTCCTTTCCCTACAGATTTATATGCTCTCCATGTCATTCTACTTTGATCCATTCTCTGTAAATGACCAAACCACCTCAACAACCCCTCTTCTGCCCTCTGACTAATACTTTTATTAACTTCACACCTCCTAATTTCCACACTCCGAATTTTCTGCATAATATTTACACCACACATTGCCCTTAAACAGGACATCTCCACTGCCTCCAACCGCCTCCTCGCTGCTGCATTTACCACCCAAGCTTCACACCCATATAAGAGTGTTGGTACTACTATACTTTCATACATTCCCTTCTTTGCCTCCATAGATAACGTTTTTTGACTCCACATATACCTCAACGCACCACTCACCTTTTTTCCCTCATCAATTCTATGATTAATCTCATCCTTCATAAATCCATCCGCCGACACGTCAACTCCCAAGTATCTGAAAACATTCACTTCTTCTATACTCCTCCTCCCTAATTTGATATCCAATTTCTCTTTATCTAAATCATTTGATACCCTCATCACCTTACTCTTTTCTATGTTCACTTTCAACTTTCTACCTTTACACACACTACCAAACTCATCCACTAACCTTCGCAATTTTTCTATAGAATCTCCCATGAGCACAGTATCATCAGCAAAAAGCAACTGTGTCAATTCCCATTTTGTATTTGATTCCCCATAATTTAGTCCCACCCACGTATATATTTATCATTGTGCCCACAAACAAGTGGTATTGATCAATACCAACACTGCGACTAGCCAAAGACACGAACCCATGCTGCGTTGGCCTGCCTCTTGGTAGGCGAAAACACGTGACGCCTTTACCCACGTGGCCAAACAATTCTTAAGAGTGGCGCACCCAGCGGAACTGAATGTTGTTCTCGCTATCCAAGGACATACGTTGGTGTGGGTGACTCTAGGCTAGTTTCATTCTAGTCCCTGTTTGGTGTACTAGTCTAACGAGCAGTATTTTATATTACTGTGACCACGAACGAGTGGTATTGATCAATAGCAACACTACACTAGCCAAGGATCGTATGGTCCAGTGGATTAGGACGTCATGTGTTTTCGCCCACTATGAGGAAGGCCAAAGCAGCATGGGTTCGAGTAATTGGCTAGTGTTGTGTTGTTACTGATCAATACCACTCATTCGTGGTCACAATAATATATAACACTGCTCGTTGTACTAATTCACCAGACAGGAACTAGAATGAAATTAGCCTAGCGTTATCCACACTATCGTGTGTCCTTGAGTAGTGAGTACAATATTCAGTTCCGCTGGATGCGCTACTCTTAAGGATCTTATGGTCCAGTGGATTAGGGCGTCATGTGTTTTCGCCCACCATGAGGCAATCCAAAGCATCATGGGTTCGAGTCCTTGGCTAGCGCAGTGTTGATACTGATCAATACCACTCGTTCGTGGTCACAATATATACATATATATATATATATATATATATATATATATATATATATATATATATATATATATATATATATATATATGAAAATATACCACTAAGGGGCGGCTAATGGCTGAGAAGTGAACTCCGTTATTTATGGTCCAATTTCTTTAAATTTTGGTGTACGTTAACCCTTTCAGGGTTAGTGCTGTACTAGTACGGCTTACGCACCAGGGTTTTTGGCGTACTAGTACGCCTAAATTCTAGCGCCCTCAAATCTAGTGAGAGAAAGCTGGTAGGCCTACATATGAAAGAATGGGTCTTATGTGGTCAGTGTGCGCAGTAGAAAAAAAAATCCTGCAGCACACAGTGCGTAATGAAAAAAAAAACTTAGACCGTGTTTTAGGATTAAAACAGCGACTTTGCACTGTATTTTCGTATGGTATTTGTTGTATTCTAGTTTTCCTGGTCTCATTCTATAGAATGGAGGACATGTTACAGAAATTGAGATGGTTTTGACTGATTTTACAATGAAAAGTGCCTTGAAATTGAGCTCAGGGTGGCAGAAATGTTCAGTTTTTGCCAGAGTTCAAAAGTAGACAAATCATGCCATGCGTCCAATACACGTCAGCTGGTGAGTCTAATATTCTTTCACAAGTGCGCTTATATTATTTATACCATTTTTTACACTAATGGACTAGTACCGAACTTGCACACGAAAATCACTCACTACGAAAGCAAAAGACTTGGCAGACGATGCAACATCCCCCCAATGAAAAGCAGGGGTGTCACTAGCACGTTAAGAGACCATACAATAAGTGTCAGGGGCCCGAGACTGTTCAACTGCCTCCCAGCATACATAAGGGGGATTACCAACAGACCCCTGGCAGTCTTCAAGCTGGCACTGGACAAGCACCTAAAGTCGGTTCCTGACCAGCCGGGCTGTGGCTCGTACGTTGGTTTGCGTGCAGCCAGCAGCAACAGCCTGGTTGATCAGGCTCTAATCCACCAGGAGGCCTGGTCACAGACCGGGCCGCGGGGGCGTTGACCCCCGGAACTCTCTCCAGGTAAACTCCAGGTA
>NW_027201753.1:0-7689 GCF_038502225.1 Cherax quadricarinatus
ATTCTAGGCTCTTGCTTCTCTGACTAGCCTCTCAGTGGTCCAGGCGCTCGCTCATCTGACTATCCTCTCAGAGGTCCAGGCGCTCGCTACTCTGACTAGCCTCTCAGTGGTCCATGCGCTCGCTACTCTGACTAGCCTCTCAATTTTCAAGGCGCTCGCTTCTCTGACTAACCTTTCAGTGCTCCATGCGCTCGCTCCTCTAACTAGCCTCTCAGTGGTCCAGGTGCTCGCTCCTCTGACTAGCCTCTCAGTGGTCCAGGGGCTCGCTCCTCTGACTGGCCTCTCAGTGGTCCAGGCGCTCGCTCGTCTGACTAGCCTCTCAGTTGTCCAGGCACTCGCAACTCTGACTAGCCACTCAGTGGTAAAGGCGCTTGCTCCTCTGACTAGCCTCTCAATGGTCCAGGTGCACGCTCCTCTGACTAGCCTCTCAGTGGTCCATACACTCGCAACTCTGACTAGCCTCTAATGTGGTCTAGGCGCTCGCTACTCTGACTAGCCTCTCAGTGATCTAGGCGCTTGCTACTCTGACTAGACTCTCATTGGTCCAGGCGCTCGCTACTCTGACTAGCCTCTCAGTGGTCCAGGCACTCGCTACTCTGACTAGCCTCTCAGTGGTCCAGGTGCTCACTCCTCTCAGTGGTACAGGGGCTCGCTTCACTGACTAGCCTCTCAGTGGTCCAGGCGCCCGCTCCTCTGACTAGCCTCTCAGTGATCCAGGCGCTCGCTCCTCTGACTAGCCTCTCAGTGGTCCAGGCCCTCGCTACTCTGACTAGATTCTCAGTGGTCCAGGCGCTCGCTAATCTGACTAGCCTCTAAGTGGTCCAGGCACTCGCTCCTCTGACTAGCCTCTCAGTGGTCCAGGCGCTCGCTCGTCTGACTAGCCTCTCAGTGGTCTATGCACTCGCTACTCTGACTAGCCTCTCAGTGGTAAAGGCGCTCGCTCCTCTGACTAGCCTCTCAATGTTCCAGGCGCACACTACTCTGACTAGCCTCTCAGTGGTAAAGGCGCTCGCTACTCTGACTAGCCTCTCAGTGGTCCAGGCACTCGCTACTCTGACTAGCCTCTCAGTGGTCCAGGTGCTCGCTCCTCTCAGTGGCCCATGCGCTCGCTCCCCTGACTAGCCTCTCAGTGGTCCAGTTGCTCGCTTCTCTGACTAGCCTCTCAGTTTTCAAGGCGTTTGCTCCTCTGACTAGCCTCTCAGTGGTCCAGGCACTCGCTACTCTGAATAGCCTCCCAGTGGTCAGGGCGCTAGCTCCTCTGACTAGCCTCTCAGTGGTCCTTATGCTCGCTCCTCTGACTAGCCTCTAAGAGGTCCAGGTGCTCGCTCCTCTGACTAACCTCTCAGTGGTCCAGTTGCTCGCTCCTCTGACTAGCCTCTCAGTGGTCCAGGCGCTAGCTCCAGTCAGTAGTCCAGGGTCTCACTTCTCTCAGTGGTCCAGGCATTCGCTCCTCTCAGTGGTCCAGGTGCTCGCTCCTCTCAGTGGTCCAGGCGCTCGCTCCTCAGAGTGGTCCAACCACTCACTCCTCTCAGTGGTCGAGGCGCTCACTCCTCTCGGTGGTCCAGGCGCTCGCTCCTCTGACTAGCCTCTCAGAGGTCCAGGCGCTCGCTCCTCTGACTAGCCTCTGAGGGGTCCAGGCGCTCGCTCCTCTTACTAGCCTCTCAGTGGTCCAGGCACTTGCTCTTCTCAGTGGTACAGGGGCTCGCTACACTGACTAGCCTCTCAGTGGTCAGGGCGCTCGCTCGTCTGACTAGCCTCTTAGTGGTCCAGACGCTCGCTCCTCTGACTAGCCTCTGAGTGGTCCATGCGCTCTCTCCTCCGATTAGCCTCTCAGTGGTCTAGGGGCTCGCTTCTCTGACTAGCCTATCTGTGGTCCAGGCGCTCGCTTTTCTGACTAGCCTCTCAGTGGTCTAGGCGCTCGCTCCTTTGACTAGCCTCTCAGTGGCCCAGGCGCTCGCTCTTCTGACTAGCCTCTCAGTGGTCCAGGCGCTCTCTACTCTGCATAGCCTCACAGTGGTGAGGGCGCTAGCTCCTCTGACTAGCCTCTCAGTGGTCCAAGCACTCGCTTCTGTGAATAGCCTCTCAGTGGTGCTTGCGCTCGCTCCTCTGACTAGCCTCTAACTGGTCCAGGCGCTCGGTCCTCTGACTAGCCTCTCAGTGGTACAGGCGTTCGCTCCTCTGACTAGCCTCTCAGTTGTCCAGGTGCTAGCTCCTCTCAGTAGTCCACGGGCTCGCTTCCCTCAGTGGTCCAGGTGTTTGCTCCTCTCAGTGGTCCTGGCGCTCGCTACTCTCAGTAGTCGAGGCGCTCACTCCTCTGACTAGCCTCTCAGAGGTCCAGGCGCTCGCTCCTCTGACTAGCCTCTCAGTGGTCCAGGCGCTTGCTACTCTGACTAGACACTCAGTGGTCTGGGTGCTCGCTACTCTGACTAGCCTCTCAGTGGTCCAGGTGCTTGCTACTCTGACTAACCTCTCAGTGGTCTAGGCGCTCGCTCCTCTCAGTGGTACAGGGGCTCACTACTCTGAGTAGCCTCTCAGTTTTCCAGGCGCTCGCTACTGTAACTAGCCTTCCAGTGGTCCAGGCGCTCGCTGCTCTGATTAGCCTCTCAGTGGTCCAGGCGTTGGTTACTCTGACTAGCCTCTCAGTGGTCGAGACGCTCATACCTCTTCTGACTAGCCTCTAAGCGGTCCAGGCGCTCGCTCTTCTGACTAGCCTCTCAGTGGTCCAGGTGCTCGCAACTCTGACTAGCCTCTCAGTGGTCCAGGTGCTCACTCCTCTGACAAGCCTCTCAGTGGTCCAGGTGCTCGCTACTGTGACTAGCCTCTCAGTGGTCCAGGTGCTTGCTCCTCTGACTAGCCTCTCAGTGGTCCAGTCCCTCGCTACTCTGACTAGCCTCTTAGTGGTCCAGGCGCTCGCTACTCTGACTAGCCTCTCAGTGATCCAGGCGCTTGCTACTCTGACTAGACTCTCAGTGGTCTAGGCGCTCGCTACTCTGACTAGCCTCTCAGTGGTCCAGGTGCTCGCTACTCTGACTAACCTCTCAGTGGTCTAGGCGCTCGCTCCTCTCAGTGGAACAGGGGCTCGCTACTCTGACTAGCCTCTCAGTTGTCCAGGCGCTCGCTCCTCTGACTAGCCTCTCAGTTTTCCAGGCGCTCGCTCTTCTGAATAGCCTCTCAGTGATCCAGGCGCTCGCTCCTCTGACTAGCCTTTCAGTGGTCCATGCGCTCGCTACTCTGACTAGCCTCTCAGTGGTCAAGGCGCTCGCTTCTCTGACTAGCCTCTCAGTGGTCCAGGCGCTCGCTCCTCTGACTAGCCTTTCAGTGGTCCAGGTGCTCGCTCCTCTGACTAGCATCTCAGTGGTCCTGAGGCTCGCATCTCTGACTGGCCTCTCAGTGGTCCAGGTGCTCGCTCGTCTGGCTAGCCTCTCAGTGGTCCAGGTGCTCGCTACTCTGACTAGCATCTCAGTGGTCTAGGCACTCACTCCTCTGGCTAGCCTCTCAGTGGTCCATGCGCTCGCAACTCTGACTAGCCTCTCAGTGGTCTAGGCGCTTGCTACTCTGACTAGCCTCTCAGTGATCTAGGCACTCGCTACTCTGAATAGCCTCTCAGTGGTCCAGGCACTCGCTACTCTGACTAGCCTCTCAGTGGTCTAGGTGCTCGCTCCTCTCAGTGGTACAGGGGCTCGCTTCACTGACTAGCCTCTCAGTGGTCCAGGCGCTCGCTCCTCTGACTAGCCTCTCAGTGATCCAGGCGCTCGCTCCTCTGACTAGCCTCTCAATGGTCCAGGTGCTCGCTACTCTGACTAGATTCTCAGTGGTCCAGGTGCTCGCTAATCTGACTAGCCTCTAAGTGGTCCAGGCACTCGCTCCTCTGACTAGCCTCTCAGTGGTCGAGGCGCTCGCTACTCTGACTAGATTCTCAGTGATCCAGGCGCTCGCTAATCTGACTAGCCTCTCAGTGGTCGAGGCGCTCGCTACTCTGACTAGATTCTCAGTGGTCCAGGCGCTCGCTACTCTGACTAGCCACTCAGTGGTAAAGGCGCTCGCTCCTCTGACTAGCCTCTCAATGGTCCAGGCGCACGCTCCTCTGACTAGCCTCTCAGTGGTCAAGGCACTTGCTACTCTGACTAGCATCTCAGTGGTCTAGACAGTCACTCCTCTGACTAGCCTCTCAGTGGTCCATACACTCACAACTCTGACTAGCCTCTCAGTGGTCTAGGCGCTCGCTACTCTGACTAGCCTCTCAGTGATCTAGGCACTCGCTACTCTGACTAGCCTCTCAGTGGTCCAGGCACTCGCTACTCTGACTAGCCTCTCAGTGGTCTAGGTGCTCGCTCCTCTCAGTGGTACAGGGGCTCGCTTCACTGACTAGCCTCTCAGTGGTCCAGGCGCTCGCTCCTCTGACTAGCCTCTCAGTGATCCAGGCGCTCGCTCCTCTGACTAGCCTCTCAGTGGTCCAGGTGCTCGCTACTCTGACTAGATTCTCAGTGGTCCAGGTGCTCGCTAATCTGACTAGCCTCTAAGTGGTCCAGGCACTCGCTCCTCTGACTAGCCTCTCAGTGGTCGAGGCGCTCGCTACTCTGACTAGATTCTCAGTGGTCCAGGCGCTCGCTAATCTGACTAGCCTCTAAGTGGTCCAGGCGCTCTCTCCTCTGACTAGCCTCTCAGTGGTCCAGGTGCTCACTCCTCTGACTAGCCTCTCAGTGGTCCAGACGCTCGCTCGTCTGACTAGCCTCTCAGTGGTCGATGCACTCGCTACTCTGACTAGCCTCTCAGTGGTAAAGGTGCTCACTACTCTGACTAGCCTCTCAGTGGTCCAGGCGCTGGCTCCACTGTCTATCCTCTCAGTGGTCCAGGCACTCGCTACTCTGACTAGCCTCCCAGTGGCCCATGCGCTCGCTCCCCTGACTAGCCTCTCAGTGGTCCAGGCGCTCGCTACTCTGAATAGCCTCTCAGTGGTAAGGGCACTAGCTCCTCTGACTAGCCTCTCAGTGGTCTAGGCGCTTGCATCTCTGACTAGCCTCTCAGTGGTCCAGGCGCTCGCTCCTCTGACTAGCCTCTCAGTGATCCAGGCGCTCACTCCTCTGACTAGCCTCTCAATGGTCCAGGTGCTCGCTACTCTGACTAGATTCTCAGTGGTCCAGGTGCTCGCTAATCTGACTAGCCTCTAAGTGGTCCAGGCACTCGCTCCTCTGACTAGCCTCTCAGTGGTCGAGGCGCTCGCTACTCTGACTAGATTCTCAGTGGTCCAGGCGCTCGCTAATCTGACTAGCCTCTAAGTGGTCCAGGCGCTCTCTCCTCTGACTAGCCTCTCAGTGGTCCAGGTGCTCACTCCTCTGACTAGCCTCTCAGTGGTCCAGACGCTCGCTCGTCTGACTAGCCTCTCAGTGGTCGATGCACTCGCTACTCTGACTAGCCTCTCAGTGGTAAAGGTGCTCACTACTCTGACTAGCCTCTCAGTGGTCCAGGCGCTGGCTCCTCTGTCTATCCTCTCAGTGGTCCAGGCACTCGCTACTGTGACTAGCCTCTCAGTGGCCCATGCGCTCGCTCCCCTGACTAGCCTCTCAGTGGTCCAGGCGCTCGCTACTCTGAATAGCCTCTCAGTGGTAAGGGCACTAGCTCCTCTGACTAGCCTCTCAGTGGTCTAGGCGCTTGCATCTCTGACTAGCCTCTCAGTGGTCCTTGCGCTCGCTCCTCTGACTAGCCTCTAAGAGGTCCAGGTGCACGCTCCTCTGACTAACCTCTCAGTGGTCCAGGCGCTCACTGCTCTGACTAGCCTCTCAGTGGTCCAGGCGCTAGCTCCTCTCAGTAGTCCAGGGTCTCACTTCTCTCACTGGTCCAGGCGTTCACTCCTCTCAGTGGTCCAGGTGCTCGCTCCTCTCAGTGGTCCAGGCGCTCGCTCCTCAGAGTGGTCCAACCACTCGCTCCTCTCAGTGGTCCAGGCGCTCACTCCTCTCGGTGGTCCAGGCGCTCGCTCCTCTGACTAGCCTCTCAGAGGTCCAGGCGCTCGCTCCTCTGACTAGCCTCTGAGGGGTCCAGGCGCTCGCTCCTCTTACTAGCCTCTCAGTGGTCCATGCACTTGCTCTTCTCATTGGTACACAGGCTCACTACTCTGACTAGCATCTCAGTTGTTAGGGCGCTCGCTCCTCTGACTAGCCTCACAGTGGACGAGACGCTCTCTCCTCTGACTAGTCTCTGAGTGGTCCAGGCGCTCGCTCCTCCGAGTAGCCTCTCAGTGGTCCAGGGGCTCGCTTCTATGACTAGCCTATCAGTGGTCCAGGCGTGCACTTTCTGACTAGCCTCTCAGTGGCCCAGGCGCTCACTCTTCTGACTATCCTCTCAGCTATCTATGCACTTGCTGCTCTGACTAGCCTGTCAGCAGTCCAGGCACTCGCTCCACTGACTAGCCTCTCAGCTTTCCAGACGTTCGCTCCTCTGACTAGCATCTCAGCAGTCAAGGCGATCGCTACTCTGAGAGCCTCTCAGTGGTCGAGGCGCTTGCTACTCTGACTAGCCTCTCAGTCGTTCAGGCGCTCGGTACACTGACTAGCCTCTCAGTGGTCCAGGTGCTCGCTTATCTGACTAGCCTCTCAGAGGTACAGGCGCTCGCTACTCTGACTAGCCTCTCAGTGGTCCAGGTGCTCCCTACTCTGACTAGCCTCTCAGTGGTCCATTCGATCGCTCAACTGACTAGCCTCTCAGTGGTCCAGGTGCTCACAACTCTGACTAGCCTCTAAGTGGTCCAGGCGCTCGCTCGTCTTAAAAGCCTCTCAGTGGTCCAGGCGCTCGCTACTCTGACTAGCCTCTCAGTGATCCAGCCGCTCGCTCTTCTGACTAGCCTCTCAGTGGTCCAGTCGCTCGCTACTCTGACTAGCCTCAGAGTGGTCCAGGCGCTCACTACTCTGACTAGCCTCTCAGTGGTCCAGGCACTCACTACTCTGACAAGCCTCTCAGTGGTCCAGGCGCTCGCTACTCTAACTAGCCTCTCAGTGGAAAAGGTGCTCGCTCCTCTGACTGGCCTCTCAGTGGTCCAGGCGCTCGCTCCTCTGACTAGCCTCTCAGTGGTCCAGGCGCTCGCTACTCTGACTAGCCTCTCAGTGGTCCAGGTGCTCGCTTCTATGACTAGCCTCTCAGCGGTCCAGACACTCGCTACTCTAACTAGCCTCTCAGTTTTCCAGGCGCTCGCTACTCTGACTAGCCTCTCAGTGGTTCAGGCGATCGCTACTCTGACTAGCCTCTCAATGGTCCAGGCGCTCGCTCGTCTGCCTAGCCTCTCAGTGGTCCAGGCGCTCGCTACTCTGACTAGCCTCTCAGTGGTCAGGGCGCTCACTCCTCTGACTAGACTCTCAGTGGTCCAGATGCTCGCTCCTCTGACTAGCCTCTGAGTGGTCCAGGTGCTCGCTCCTCCGAGTAGCCTCTCAGTGGTACAGGGGCTTGCTTCTCTGACTAGCCTATCAGGGGTCCAGGCGCTCGCTTTTCTGATTAGCCTCTAAGTGGTCCAGGCGCTTGCTCCTTTGAATAGCCTCTCAGTGGCCCAGGTGCTCGCTCTTCTGACTAGCCTCTCGTTGGTTCAGGCGCTCTCTACTCTGCATAGCCTCACAGTGGTGAGGGCGCTAGCTCCTCTGACTAGCCTCTCAGTGGTCCAAGCACTCGCTTCTCTGACTTGCCTCTCAGTGGTGCTTGCGCTTGCTC
>NW_027201754.1:0-7686 GCF_038502225.1 Cherax quadricarinatus
TGCTACTTTATTCACCCTAGTTACATCGAACTTAAGCGTTTTAAAAATCTCTTCCTGCTGGACCTGCTATTCGTATAACCACGTTACAGAGGACTGCCCCATCAAGTATAGGAAATTTTGCACCAACTGTGGAAGTAAAGAACACGTCTATAAAGCCTGCACCACTACCAGCTCTACCCCAACGTGCCTCAACTACAAGGGTGCCCATCATACCCTTGCAACCAAATACCCACTGAGAAAAGAAGTTGTGATCAAGATAATTCAAGAAAAGAATAATTCTAGATCACCTACCTATGCTGCAATCACTAAAATTCAGTCTGACACTACTAAGATTCTCCAGCCTACTCAACAGACCTCTCTATCCTGCAACTCTCTCTCTCTCTCCACTTCCTGACGGTGCTCCTTCCAATGTGCTATATTGTACGGTGTATGTACACCTTGCAAATGCAGAAAATCCCCGCACTTTCAACACTACTATAAACGAACTATTCTATCTGAACAACTTACCTGTCTTCGTTCTCCTGGACTCCACACCTTCAGCCGACACCCTCAAGAGCCTTCCCAACGTCGTGAACTTTACTGCACTTGCAGAACTCTCTCTCTTTGCCAAAGCAACTGTTTCCGAAATTTCTACAATCACATCCACCGCCGAGAACGTTGATTATTCTGCCTCGACCACCACCTCCCACGTCTCCCAACCTGTTAATACACCACCAATACACCTCTCCACTGTTCTTACCGACCCACAGTCACCTGCTAGCATCGTTGTAGACTCTCCTACTGTAACTACTTCCGAAGAAGATAGTGACGACTCCAGTACGCCCTCATGGAAAAACCTTACCTTCCACACTTCTCCATCGAATGCTGACACCATGACCTGCACTGAGCTCTACAAAGGCCTCGGTGCTGGAACAGTCAAGTATACCTGCGAATCACCTCTTCACTTCACACTTACCCAAGTTCTGGAATTCCTCAAGCCTCTACGTTTCACCTTTGGTAACAAGACTACACTATACCACCTCTCCAGGAGCAGCTTCAAAAAAAAAAAATGAAAATGGCTCCTCTACAAACCTGTCTCCTTAATCACTCCAATAACACCACCAGTGAGCTGCCCTCTGATGTTCCCTCCTGCTGTCCTCACGATTAACACTAATATTTATTTAGACATTTAATGGTTTGTTGCTATCAGCAATAAACCATTTAAATGCCTCAGCATTACCATCATATCACCCAATACCAGACATGCTACACATAAATAAAATATAACCCGCACATAGGAGGAGCTTACGACGACTTTTCGGTCCGACTTGAACCATTTACACAGTCACACTAACAGAAAGGAGAGAAGGAGGCAGTATATATAGACCATCTGACAGGGACGGGGCAAGAGAGGCAGTAGGAAAGGAAATAGAGAGGTAGTAATATTGGAATCAGTCATAGGCCAAGAAAGAGGAGCACTGCAGGAGAGCTGAGGGCCCACAAGGGGTACGAACAAAAACAATGGGGGAGAAAATAAAGGACCGAACACCCAAAGCAGAAGAAAAAAAACAAAGAAAGGGGAAAAAAGAAAAGGAGAAGATGTAGAAAGAGAAGGAGAAAAAAGAAAGAAGCGGATCGTGTTCTGAAGTCTGGAGTATTTTACAAAGTAATGGGAAAGGAAGGCATCTACAGAGTCAAAGCCACGACTAAGATTCATACTAGGAAAGATGCAAATAAGGGAGGATTCAAGCAGACTGAAAAATGGTAGACAGTTTTAACAGAAGACCAGTCAATAAGATGACGGTGATCTCTGACAAGACAGAAAAGAACATCGTTGGTGTTGGCAAGCCTAACACTACTTTTGTCCTCCTTGAGTGTCAGAAAAAGAACGGCCAGTTTTTCCAAAGTACTGAAGATGACAAGAGGAACATGAAATAAGTTGGACACCAGGAGCATCTATAGCGAGTGGAGAAGTACGAACTAGATTGGTGCGAAGAGTGTTAGTCTGGCTAGTTAGTCACTGTGTAGAGTCTTCCGTTCTTTCTGGACATGCTACGCCATTCCAACAAAGACTACGCTCTCAAGAACGAGAGGTTTTACTTGATGTGAGGTTGCTACGCCGAGAGGCAGTTGTGATATATATGTCTTTCATACTTGTTCATCTTTTTAATATTACATTGCGATTACCATCGTTAAATGCTAAAACGAGAGTAATCAGCTTTATAATACTAAATATTCATTTTCATCTTTCCCATTTTCATTATATATACATATTTATTCTGGTGAGGAAATGGATGGTTCACCATGGGTAACGACCAATTTATGTTTGTGGCCTCACCTCTGTACTACTCGCCTGACACCAGCTGACGTCACGGGTGAGTGGTGTGGATTAAGCAGTACAACATCTCTCTCAGTCTTGAGAAGGTCCTCTCTACTTGTTTACTTTGAAAAGTTATTCAGCAGTATAGTATTATTCTCTCAGTCTATTGAAAATAGAGTATTTGTAAGACTCTCACCAAGGAAAATCTCTACAGTGTTTAAAGAGATATCAATTATCAAGCTTGGATCGTCTCTGGTGTGAGTGGCCACGTAACTTCATCAATTTCACATGTAAAAACCCATTCAGTCAGAAAATGTTATTGTAAACGGTATATAAGTTATTAGTCTGTTAAGTGTTATTTCTTTATAAGTAAAGGTACCATTTTAAAATACCTTACAGAATATTACGTAAGTTATATTAAAAATAAGTTTTAATGCAGTCTTTTCATCGCCCCATCGTAAAAATCCTTATTGCGATTTTCCACGAGTATGTTCAATATTAAGCATTTCCTCTACTCAGGCCAAATATATTACAAATTATAAGGTCAATCGTAATAGAGGTGTTAACGGCCACACACACATACTGAATGCCCGCAGACCACCCAACCCTGGCTGTTAGATATCCGATGAGCGAACAGAAGTGTCCGTAAATAATTTACCAACTTTCAGAAGAAACTTCAGGGCACTAGTGACCCAACATAAGCTCTTATCACATACCTAAAAGCCGACACTCAGAAGATATTACAAGAAACCCCAAAACCAAGCTTCTCCACCACCACTACTATGGACCCATTATTTATCTTTAAGGACCATATCACTAAAAAAAAATCCTCACCTATCTCTACAGAATGCATTTAACAAAGCACGCAACGCTTTTTTTTTCAAGCTTAACAGTTTTCTAGAAATGCAGTTCCCTGAAATCGAATCTACAAGAATGTTCATGATCATCAACTATAACTCATCTGGTGTACATATCCAGAAACCATCCTTGCCTATGGACACCGATGCACTCATCCCTGAAATAACATAACCCACCACCGCCCCCTGCCATCTCTGCAGCCACTACCGCCCCTGCCACTTCTGCAGCCATTACCGCCTGTGCCATCTCTGCAGTCCAGTACTGCCGCCCGTGCCATCTCTGCAGCCACTACCGCCCCTGCCATCTCTGCAGCCACTACCGCCCCTGCCATCTCTGCAGCCACTACCGCCCCTGCCATCTCTGCAGCCACTACCGCCCCTGCCATCTCTGCAGCCACTACCGCCCCTGCCATCTCTGCAGCCACTACCGCCCCTGCCATCTCTGCAGCCACTACCGCCCCTGCCATCTCTGCAGCCACTACCGCCCCTGCCATCTCCGCAGCCACTACCGCCCTAGCCATCTCTACATCCATTACCGGTCCTTCAATCTCAGGAATATAAAACGCTAAGTCTTCTTCCCCCTGCACCCACTGACACTCAGTCCCGGAAACGCAAGCCACTATCTCTGTCACTGAAGTTGCTGATTCAGGCAAGTAAAAGGAATGAAAGAGGTCATCATCGCCAGCATAGAGAACAAAAACACTGTCGCCCACATGGAAAAACCTGTACTTCAACACCACACCTTTAAATATTAGCATCTTGTACACCAAGATACTATATACAAACTTATGCAATAGTAAAATTCGCTTCCGTCCCTCCCAAAAGTACATCTCTTCATCAAAGTACTTAATCTCGAATAAAAGGGCATAATACTGTAACTTCAACAATACACCAATAACCTGCACATAGAATGAAACTTGTGACGATGTTTCGGTCCAACTTGGACTATTAACTAGTCACACAGACTAGTGAAGAGGAGGAGGCCAGTATATATACGAGAAGGGGGAGAGGCTAAGAGTAGAACGAGAGGTTGTAGTAAAATGATAGACGTAATAGTGGTACTGGTAGAGGTAGTGATAATGGTGCTAGTAGCAGTAGTAATAGTAACAATAATAGTAATTATATGTCGTGCCTAGTTAGTTTAATATGTTTATTATGCACCCCATACCCATCCTGTGGGGGGTAGTCAAAAGATTACAGAGGTACATAATTGGTCCAGGGACTGGGCCTCAAAGTTTTGATAGCTTAGAAAGTTACAGAGGTAATGAATTCACAATTTACAAAGGTAATGAACTCCAGGTAGGTCTAGTCACAATCATGACAAGTTACAAAGGTATTTACAGATTACAGAGGTACATAATGGGTCCAGGGACCGGGCTCCAAAGTTTTGATGGCTGAACTAGGTACAAGGTAATGAACTCACAAGTTACAAAGGTAATGAACTCACAAGTTACAAAGGTAATGAATACTGTAAGAATGGTTACTTACGTTTGTACATGGCTGCAATCATGAACAAATTTTAGAGTAATGAGCAATTCACACTTCCACACCCGGTCACAACTGTAGTGAGTTATTGGTGCAAATGTTGATTGCTGAGTCTCTCTCTCTCTCACACACACACACATACATACAAATTCATACACACACACACATAAACACACACACACACACACACACACACACACACACACACACACACACACACACACACACACACACAAACTCATACACACACACACACAAACTCATACACACACACTCACACTCACTCATACACACACACACACACACACACACACACACACACACACACATACACACATACACACATACACACACACACACATGCACATATGTGGTAATGCTTTATTTACAGCTAGCAAAGTCAGGGTATTTCTCCAGTTGTTAGGTAAGACACATATGCAACAGTTAGACAACTTTATTCCGAAACGTTTCGCCTACACAGTAGGCTTCTTCAGTCGAATACAGAAAGTAGGCAGGAACAGTAGAGATGTGAAGACGATGTAATCAGTCCATCACCCTTAAAGTCGTAGAATTTGAGGTTGTCAGTCCCTCGGCCTGGAGAAGTTCAGTTCCATAGTCAGGAACTATACGTGGCATCTTTGTATTTCTCCAGAATGGTCTGTAATATACCACTGTGGATAAAATACTTAGCCATTTCTTGAACACTTCTGAGTGAGTTGTTTCTAAATTCATTAATTTTATCGCACTCCAGTACATAATGACGCAGGGTGTGACAATAATCCATCTGGCAAAGTTTACATTTCGTTTGGTCTACATCTGGTGGTGGTGATTTAACCTGCCAAAGATACTTGTAACCCAGCCGGAGCCGGACAGTAGTGACATCCAGGAGTCTGCTTATTTTGTTGGATGCACCATAGACATGTGGCTCCTCCTGCATGATAGAATGATGATAGATGGACTCGCTGGTGTCAATCTCCCTGAGCCTTAGTGCCTAATAAGCCGAACTTGCCGAATAGACCGAGCTCTTAAAAATTAGACTTTCCAAAAATTTATTTTTTACAGACTGATAGATTTATATGAACTCCTCGTGAAGAATTAAAAACGGAAGGAGAATGAACTTAGTCCTGTAGCTTCCATGGCCACGTATGTGCTCTCGTTAAGCGTGACATGTGCAGTGACCAGTTTTACCTATTCGGCACGACATATATATATGGAGTGTAAAACTAATGCCTGTAATTGTTTTACATGATGGTAGGATTGCTGGTGTCTTTTTTCTGTCTCATAAAAATGCAAGATTTCAGGTACATCTTGCTACTTCTACTTACACTTAGGTCACAATACACATGCATTTTTTTATTAACACATCGGCCGTTTCCCACCAAGGCAGGGTGACCCGAAAAAGAAACCATCATTCACTCCATCGCTGCCTTGCCAGAGGGGCGCTTACACAATAGTTATAAAACTGCAACATTAACACCCCTCCTTTATGGTGCAGACACTGTACTTCCCATCTCCAGGACTCAAGTCCGGCCTGCCGGTTTTCCTGAATCCCTTCTTAATGTTACTTTGTTTTCACTCCAACAGCATGTCAAGTCCTAAAAACCATTTGTCTCCATTTGCTCCTAACACACGCATGCTTGCTGTAAGTCCAAGCCCCTTGCACACAAAACCTCCTTTACCCCCCTCCAACCTGTCCTAGGCCTACCCCTACCTTGCCTGCCCTCCACTACAGATGTATACAATCTCGAAGTCATTCAGTTCCTTCCAACCTATTTACATGTCGAAACCACCTCAACAACCCCTCCTCAGCCCTCTGGATAATAGTTTTGGTAATCCCACACCTTCTCCTAATCTCCAAACTATGAATTCTCTGCATTATATTCACACCACACATTTCCTTCAGACATGACATCACTGCCTCCAGCCTTCTCCTTGTTGCAACATTCATCACCCATGTACAAGAATATTTATAAACACCACTATGGGTTTTCTTTTATTTTCTTAATTCTTGTTCTTTTTCATTTCCTCTTATCTCCATGGGGAAGTGGAACAGAACTCTTCCTCAGTATACCATGCGTGTCGTAAAAGGGGACTAAAATGCCGGGAGCAAGGGGCTAGTAACCCCTTCTCCTGTGTATATTTTTTCTGGGGGGCTACCCTGCCTCGGTGGGATACGGCCCGTTTGTTGAAAGTATATATATATATATATATATATATATATATATATATATATATATATATATATATATATATATATATATATATATATATATATATATGCAATAAGATCACAGTAAACAGGTGATTTCAGAATATGCAAAACAACCACTCTGAAAGAATAGAGAAATTCCAAGCGCTTTCGTGACTACTCACATTATCAAGGAACTATGAAAGTAAAGCATCCAAGGAAGCTATATAAGGGGTCTGGCCAGCACCTCACTATCAGATCCCACAACGGTTAAACACCTGACGCGCGCCGACCCAACTTGGATAGGTCCTTTGCACAACTCACCCACAAACTATTCTACCCAAGAAAATTTCAAAATTATTTGTCCAGTGTATTATTAAATTCTTCCCAAATTCTATTAATTATAAATGGATCTAATCTATATAAACCAAAGGAAATATTCATATTATTGTCAAAACTGCTTTTTATGAAACAAGATTCAATTATATTCCTGTCGACCATGGACTTGCTTGATACTACTTTCTCAACTTTTTGAAAATCAATTGGATGGTTAAAATCTCTTACATGAATAAATAGAGCATTGGAATCTTGTCCAGTTCTAATGCTATATTTATGTTGTTTTAATCTTAGTTCGAGATTTTTACCAGTTTGACCGTAATAAACTTTATCGCAAATTTTACAAGGAATCTTATAGACACATCCATCAGCATTTTGGGGGGAATTCTTTATCAAAAGTTTTTTTACTGTATCAAGATTTTTGAATACAACTTTAATATTAAAAGTCTTAAGAAGAGAAGGCATATCAACCAAGTTTTCATGGTAAGGGAGAACCAACATATTTTTAGTTGAATAAGACT
>NW_027201755.1:0-7679 GCF_038502225.1 Cherax quadricarinatus
GTCGGGCTTTGTTTTTCATTCACTATCTAACCTTGCTTTGTATCTCGTTCACTATCTAGTCTGGCTTTGTTGCTCGTTCACTATCAACTTTGGCTTTCTTTTTCATTCACTGGCACGGGTTTGTTGCTCGTTCACTATCTAGTCTGGCTTTGTTGCTCGTTTACTCTCTTGGGAGGCTTTGTTGCTCTTTCACTATCTAGTTCTGCTTTGTTGCTCGTTCACTATCTAGTCTGGCTTTGTTGCTCGTTTACTATCTTGGGTGGCTTTTTTGCTAGTACACTAACTAGCCTTGGTTTTTTCTCGTTCGGTATCTAGCCTGGCTTTTTTGCTCGTTCACTATCTAGTCTGGCTTTGTTGGTTGTTCACAATCTAGTCTGGCTTTACAGCTCGTTCACTAACTAGTCTGGCTTTATTGCTCGTTCACTATCTAATCTGGCTTTGTTGCTCCTTCACTCTCTAGTCTGGCTTTGTTGCTCGTTCACTATCTAGTCTCGCTTTGTTGTTCATTCATTATCTCTTCTGGCTTTGTTGTTCATTCACTATCTAGTCTTACTTTGTTGCTCGTTCACTATCTAGTCTGGCTTTGTTGCTCATTGGCTATTTAGCATGGCTTTGTTGCTCGTTCACTATCTAGCCTGGCTTTGTCGCTCGTTCACTATCTAGCCTGGCTTTGTTGCTTGTTCACTATCTACCCAGGTTTGTTGCTCGTTCATTGTTTAACCTGGCTTCTTTGCTCGATCGATATGTAGCCTGGCTTTGTTTCTCGTTCACTATCTAGTCTGTCTTTATTGCTCGTACGCTATCTAGTCTGGCTTTGTTGTTCGTTCACTATCTCGTCTGGCTTTGTTGCTCGTTCACTATCTAGTCTGGCTCTGTTGCTCTTTCACTATCTAGTCTGGCTTTGTTTCTCGTTCACTATCTTGTCTGGCTTTGTTGCTCGTTCTCTTTTTCGTCTGGCTTTGTTTCTCGTTCTCTTTTTCGTCTGGCTTTGTTGCACGTTCACTCTCTAGCGTGGCTTTGTTGCTCGGTCACTATCTAGTCTGGCTTTGTTGCTCGTTCACTATATATTCATTCTTTGTTGCTCGTTCACTATCCTGTCTAGCTTTGTTGGTCGTCCATTATCTAGTCTGGCTCTGTTGCTCGTTCACTATCTAGCCGGTCTTTGCTGCTCGTTCATTATCCTGTCTGGCTTTGTTGTTCGTTCATTATCTAGTCTGGCGCTGTTGCTCGTTCACTATCTAGCCGGTCTTTGTTGCTCGTTCACTATCTAGTCTGGCTTTGTTGCTCGTTCACTATCTAGTCTGGCTTTGTTTCTCGCTTACTATCTAGTCTGGCTTTGTTACTCGTTCACTATCTAGTCTGGCTTTGTTGTTCGTTCACTATCTAGTCAGGCTTTGTTGCTCGTTCACTATCTAGTCTGGCTTTGTTGCTCGTTTATTATCTTGTCTGGCTTTGTTTCTCGTTCACTATCTAGTCTGCCTTTGTTGCTCGTTCACTATCTAGTCTGGCTTTGTTTCTCCTTTACTCTCTAGTCTTGCTTTGTCGCTCGTTCACTATCTAGTCTGGCTTTGTTGTTCGTTCACTATCTAGTCAGGCTTTGTTGCTCGTTCACTATCTAGTCTGGCTTTGTTGATCATTCACTATCTAGTCTGGCTTTGTTGCTCGTTTACTATCTAGTCTGGCTTTGTTGATCGTTCACTATCTAGTCTGGCTTTATTGCTCGTTCACTATCTAGTCTCGCTTTGTTGTTCATTCACTATATAGTCTGGCTTTGTTGCTCTTTCACCATCTAGTCTAGCTTTGTTGCTCGTTCACTATCTAGTCTAGCTTTGTTGATCGTTCACTATCTAGTCTGCCTTTGTTGCTCGTTTACTATCTAGTCTGGCTTTGTTGATCGTTCACTATCTAGTCTGGCTTTGTTGGTCGTTCACTATCTAGTCTCGCTTTGTTGTTCATTCACTATCTAGTCTGGCTTTGTTGTTCATTCACTATCTAGTCTTACTTTGTTGCTCGTTCACTATCTAGTCTGGCTTTGTTGCTCATTCGCTATCTAGCCTGGCGTTGTTGCTCGTTCACTATCTATCCTGGCTTTGTTGCTCGTTCTCTGTCTAGTCTGGCTTTGTTGCTCGTTCACTATCTAGTCTGGGTCTGTTGCTAGTTCAATATCTACCATGGTTTGTTGCTTGTTCATTATTTAGCCTGGCTTCTTTGCTCGTTCACTATCTAGCCTTGCTTTGTTGCTCGTTCACTATCTAGTCTGGCTTTGTTGCTCGTTCACTATCTAGTCTAGCTTTGTTGATCGTTCACTATCTAGTCTGCCTTTGTTGCTCGTTTACTATGTAGTCTGGCTTTGTTGATCGTTCACTATCTAGTCTGGCTTTGTTGCTCGTTCACTATCTAGTCTCGCTTTGTTGTTCATTCACTGTCTAGTCTGGCTTTGTTGTTCATTCACTATCTAGTCTTACTTTGTTGCTCGTTCACTATCTAGTCTGGCGTTGTTGCTCATTCGCTATCTAGCCTGGCGTTGTTGCTCGTTCACTATCTAGCCTGGCTTTGTTGCTCGTTCTCTGTCTAGTCTGGCTTTGTTGCTCGTTCACTATCTAGTCTGGCTCTGTTGCTTGTTAACTATCTACCCTGGTTTGTTCCTTGTTCATTATTTAGCCTGGCTTCTTTGCTCGTTCACTATCTAGCCTGGCTTTGTTGCTCGTACTCTATCTAGTCTGGCTTTGTTGCTCATTCACTGTCTAGTCTGGCTTTGTTGCTCGTTCACTATCTAGTCTGGCTCTGTTGCTCGTTCACTATCTAGTCTGCCTTTGTTGCTCGTTCTCTTTTTCGTCTGGCTTTGTTGCTCGTTCACTCTCTAGCGTGGCTTTGTTGCTCGTTCACTATCTAGTCTGGCTTTGTTGCTCGTTCACTATATAGTCATTCTTTGTTGCTCGTTCACTATCCTGTCTTGCTTTGTTGGTCGTTCATTATCTACTCTGGCTCTGTTGCTCGTTCACTATCTAGCCAGTCTTTGTTGCTCGTTCATTATCCTGTCTGGCTTTGTTTTTCGTTCAATATCTAGTCTGGCTCTGTTGCTCGTTCACTATCTAGCCGGTCTTTGTTGCTCGTTCACTATCCTGTCTTCCTATGTTGCTCGTTCACCATCTAGCATGGCTTTATTGCTCGTTCAATATCCAGTCTGGCTTTGTTTCTATTTCACTATCTTGTCTGGCTTTGTTGGTCGTTCACTTTTTCGTCTAGCTTTGTTGCTCGTTCACTACATAGCATGGCTTTGTTTTTCGTTCACTATCTAGTCGGGCTTTGTTGCTCGTTCACTATATAGTTGGGCTTTGTTGCTCGTTCACTATCTGGCCTGGCTTTGTTGCTCGTTCACTATCAAGTCTGGCTCTGTTGCTCGTTCACTATCTAGCCGGTCTTTGTTGCTCGTTCACTATCCTGTCGGGCTTTGTTTCTCATTCACTATCTAACCTTGCTTTGTATCTCGTTCACTATCTAGTCTGGCTTTGTTGATCGTTCACTATCTAGTCTGGCTTTGTTGCTCGTTCACTATCTACTCTCGCTTTGTTGTTCATTGACTATATAGTATGGCTTTGTTGCTCTTTCACCATCTAGTCTAGCTTTGTTGCTCGTTCACTATCTAGTCTAGCTTTGTCGCTCGCTTTGTTGCTCGTTCACTATCAACTTTGGCTTTCTATTCACTGGCTTTGTTGCTCGTTCACTATCTAGTCTGGCTTTGTTGCTCGTTTACTCTCTTGGGAGGCTTTGTTGCTCTTTCACTATCTAGTTCTGCTTTGTTGCTCGTTCACTATCTAGTTTGGCTTTGTTGCTCGTTTACTATCTTGGGTGACTTTTTTGCTAGTACACTAGTATCTAGCCTGGCTTTTTTGCTCGTTCACTATCTAGTCTGGCTTTGTTGGTTGTTCACAATCTAGTCTGGCTTTACAGCTCGTTCACTAACTAGTCTGGCTTTGTTGCTCGTTCACTATCTAATCTGGCTTTGTTGATCGTTCACTATCTAGTCTGGCTTTGTTGCTCGTTCACTATCTAGTCTCGCTTTGTTGTTCATTCACTATCTAGTCTGGCTTTATTGTTCATTCACTATCTAGTCTTACTTTGTTGCTCGTTCACTATCTAGTCTGGCTTTGTTGCTTATTCGCTATCTAGCCTAGCGTTGTTGCTCGTTCACTATCTATCCTGGCTTTGATGCTCGTTCTCTGTTTAGTCTGGCTTTGTTGCTCGTTCACTATCTAGTCTGGGTCTGTTGCTTGTTCACTATCTACCCTGGTTTGTTGCTTGTTCATTATTTAGCCTGGCTTCTTTGCTCGTTCACTATCTAGCCTGGCTTTGTTGCTCGTACGCTATCTAGTCTGGCTTTGTTGCTCATTCACTGTCTAGTCTGGCTTTGTTGCTCGTTCACTATCTAGTCTGGCTTTGTTGCTCGTTCACTATCTAGTCTGGCTTTGTTGCTCGT
Organism: Cherax quadricarinatus; assembly: GCF_038502225.1. NCBI lineage: Eukaryota > Metazoa > Arthropoda > Malacostraca > Decapoda > Parastacidae > Cherax > Cherax quadricarinatus. The sequence goes on from NW_027201755.1 coordinate 4,478, forward strand.
TCACTATCTAGTCTGGCTTTGTTTCTCGTTCACTATCTAGTCTGGCTTTGTTGCTCGTTCTCTTTTTCGTCTGGCTTTGTTGCTCGTTCACTCTCTAGCGTGGCTTTGTTGCTCGTTCACTATCTAGTCTGGCTTTGTTTCACGTTTACTCTCTAGTCTGGCTTTGTCACTCGTTCACTATCTAGTCTGGCTTTGTTTCTCGTTTACTCTCTAGGCTGGCTTTGTCGCTCGTTCACTATCTAGTCTGGCTTTGTTGCTCGTTTACTATCTAGGCTGGCTTTGTTGCTCGTTCACTATCTAGTCTGGCTTTGTTGTTCGTTCACTATCTAGTCAGGCTTTGTTGCTCGTTCACTATCTAGTCTGGCTTTGTTGATCGTTCACTATCTAGTCTGGCTTTGTTGCTCGTTTACTATCTAGTCTGGCTTTGTTGATCGTTCACTATCTAGTCTGGCTTTGTTGCTCGTTAACTATCTAGTCTCGCTTTGCTGTTCATTCACTATCTCGTCTGGCTTTGTTGCTCGTTCACCATCTAGTCTAGCTTTGTTGCTCGTTCACTATCTAGTCTGGCTTTGTTGATCGTTCACCATCTAGTCTGCGTTTGTTGCTCGTTTACTATCTAGTCTGGCTTTGTTGATCGTTCACTATCTAGTCTGGCTTTGTTGCTCGTTCACTATCTAGTCTCGCTTTGTTGTTCATTCACTATCTAGTCTGGCTTTCTTTTTCATTCACTATCTAGTCTTACTTTGTTGCTCGTTCACTATCTATTCGGGCTTTGTTGCTCATTCGCTATTTAGCATGGCTTTGTTGCTCGTTCACTATCTAACCTGGCTTTGTTGCTCGTTCACTATCTATCCTGGCTTTCTTGCTCGTTCTCTGTCTAGTCTGGCTTTGTTGCTCGTTCACTATCTAGTCTTGCTCTGTTGCTTGTTCACTATCTACCATGGTTTGTTGCTCGTTCATTGTTTATCCTTGCTTGTTTGGTCGTTCACTATCTAGCCTGGCTTTGTTTCTCGTTCACTATCTAGTCTGTCTTTATTGCTTGTACGCTATCTAGTCTAGCTTTGTTGTTCGTTCACTATCTAGTCTGGCTTTGTTGCTCGTTCACTATCTAGTCTGGCTCTGTTGCTCGTTCACTATCTAGTCTGGCTTTGTTGCTCGTTCACTATCTAGTCTGGCTTTGTTGCTCGTTCTTTTTTTCGTCTGGCTTTGTTGTTCGTTCACTCTCTAGCGTGGCTTTGTTGCTCGGTCACTATCTAGTCTTGTTTTGTTGCTCGTTCACTATATAGTCATTCTTTGCTGCTCGTTCACTATCCCGTCTTGCTTTGTTGGTCGTCCATTATCTAGTCTGGCTCTGTTGCTCGTTCACTATCTAGCCGGTCTTTGTTGCTCGTTCATTATCCTGTCTGGCTTTGTTGTTCGTTCATTATCTAGTCTGGCTCTGTTGCTCGTTCACTATCTAGCCGGTCTTTGTTGCTCGTTCACTATCTAGTCTGGCTTTGTTGCTCGTTCACTATCTAGTCTGGCTTTGTTACTCGTTCACTATCTAGCCTGGCTTTGTTGCTCGTTTACTATCTTGTCTGGCTTTGTTGCTCGTTCACTATCTAGTCTGGCTTTGTTGCTCGTTCACTATCTAGTCTGGCTTTGTTTCTCCTTTACTCTCTAGTCTTGCTTTGTCGCTCGTTCACTATCTAGTCTGGCTTTGTTGTTCGTTCACTATCTAGTCAGGCTTTGTTGCTCGTTCACTATCTAGTCTGGCTTTGTTGATCATTCACTATCTAGTCTGGCTTTGTTGCTCGTTTACTATCTAGTCTGGCTTTGTTGATCGTTCACTATCTAGTCTGGCTTTGTTGCTCGTTCACTATCTAGTCTCCCTTTGTTGTTCATTCACTATAATGTCTGGCTTTGTTGCTCTTTCACAATCTAGTGTAGCTTTGTTGCTCGTTCACTATCTAGTCTAGCTTTGTTGATCGTTCACTATCTAGTCTGCCTTTGTTGCTCGTTTACTATGTAGTCTGGCTTTGTTGATCGTTCACTATCTAGTCTGGCTTTGTTGCTCGTTCACTATCTAGTCTCGCTTTGTTGTTCATTCACTGTCTAGTCTGGCTTTGTTGTTCATTCACTATCTAGTCTTACTTTGTTGCTCGTTCACTATCTAGTCTGGCGTAGTTGCTCATTCGCTATCTAGCCTTACGTTGTTGCTCGTTCACTATCTAGCCTGGCTTTGTTGCTCGTTCTCTGTCTAGTCTGGCTTTGTTGCTCGTTCACTATCTAGTCTGGCTCTGTTGCTTGTTAACTATCTACCCTGGTTTGTTCCTTGTTCATTATTTAGCCTGGCTTCTTTGCTCGTTAACTATCTAGCCTCGCTTTGTTGCTCGTACTCTATCTAGTCTGGCTTTGTTGCTCATTCACTGTCCAGTCTGGCTCTGTTGCTCGTTCACTATCTAGTCTGGCTCTGTTGCTCGTTCACTATCTAGTCTGCCTTTGTTGCTCGTTCTCTTTTTCGTCTGGCTTTGTTGCTCGTTCACTCTCTAGCGTGGCTTTGTTGCTCGTTCACTATCTAGTCTGGCTTTGTTGCTCGTTCACTATATAGTCATTCTTTGTTGCTCGTTCACTATCCTGTCTTGCTTTGTTGGTCGTTCATTATCTACTCTGGCTCTGTTGCTCGTTCACTATCTAGCCGGTCTTTGTTGCTCGTTCATTATCCTGTCTGGCTTTGTTTTTCGTTCATTATCTAGTCTGGCTCTGTTGCTCGTTCACTATCTAGCCGGTCTTTGTTGCTCGTTCACTATCCTGTCTTCCTATGTTGCTCGTTCACCATCTAGCATGGCTTTATTGCTCGTTCAATATCCAGTCTGGCTTTGTTTCTATTTCACTATCTAGTCTGGCTTTGTTGGTCGTTCACTTTTTCGTCTAGCTTTGTTGCTCGTTCACTACATAGCATGGCTTTGTTTTTCGTTCACTATCTAGTCGGGCTTTGTTGCTCGTTCACTATATAGTTGGGCTTTGTTGCTCGTTCACTATCTGGCCTGGCTTTGTTGCTCGTTCACTATCATGTCTGGCTCTGTTGCTCGTTCACTATCTAGCCGGTCTTTGTTGCTCGTTCACTATCCTGTCGGGCTTTGTTTCTCATTCACTATCTAACCTTGCTTTGTATCTCGTTCACTATCTAGTCTGGCTTTGTTGCTCGTTCACTATCAACTTT
>NW_027201756.1:0-7673 GCF_038502225.1 Cherax quadricarinatus
CATTAACATACCTATACATATAAAAGTACTGGTAACGAGCACTTACTGTCGTGTGTGGAGTGCAGTCGGTCAGGGGACATTTCAGGAATACCGCGAAATATTTATGAGTCACTATTAACACGCGGGTTCATAGGATGAGAAAAGTTGTTTCGAGTCTACGTGAACGTATATATGCTAGTGAAGGTAGTCTTTTCACCGCTAAAGTCCAGTGGTGTAAAAAGTGAGGGGCGGAAAGGGGAATCGCCCTCACTCTTCTTGGCTTGTGTTGTGAAAAACCTGGTGTGACGAGTTAAGGGGTGTTACGCAGAAAGTGGGATTGCCTGGGGGTTAAGGCCTTATCTAAGAGCAACGGTAAAAATTACACACCTCTCAAGTGAATCTAGGCCACCGAGCGCTAAACCTGCATTTATTACTTAAATGGGTTGGTTATCAGAGGGTTAGGCAAAATTCCTAGTTAGAAAAATATACATCGAATAACGCTATATACACCCTCTAGAAAAGCACCTTCCTATATCTCCTATCCTAAAAGCCCAAGTAACGGTACACAAGAAGCAGGCGGCTGGCGAGTCCAGCAAAACATAAACACTTAGCCCAGCGAGAGCCCGGTCTTCCCTACTCCACTACCAACCTCATTTACTCTTATGTCCTCACTCATCCCACAGAACCCTGACCATATCAGAGCCTAAGTAAGCATACAGGTGAACCATAGAGGAGCATATGGCTTGAGTTAGCTAAACAAAAGGAGTACACAACTACAAAACTTAGCTTAAATATACGGCGTCCCAGACGCAAGCCTACACTCCATACTGCCTCCACGTGAACCCCCACCCCCTCCCCAGGATTTCCTTACAATTACAGTTTAAAGCAGTTTACAGTATCCCCCAAATGCGCATTATGAATTATAATATTAAGATTTACAACTATAACATTCATACTGTTATGACAACACTTCTCCACTATATATACATTACAATGCCATGCAACTCCTGCATGACAAGGAGCTTCACCTCATAGTTCACGGATCTTTGAGCGACGTGTGTGAGACTCCATATTTGTAATGTGACTGCCTTTCCCGGTGTGGGTATCTGTGTCGACGCTGGTGGGTGGCCTATATCTAAATTAACGTAATACTAGGTCATTTAGTCTACCTTCTAAGTTTAAATAAATTCATGTACTTTTTTTATAAAATAGATTGAGAAGGAATCTATTAAAACTCTTCAGTTAAATTAATCATACGATTAGGGTTGCTGGAATTATAGATTTGATTCACATGCAGGCTCACATATTATGTTACAATTCTCTCAAACTCCCAACTCCTACGTCTTTTTATCCCTCCATCCCCCCAGTAATTCTTCCACTCTCAAGATTTAAGGGGAATAACGATTTTCGGGAAATGAATTAAAGTACCGTTTCATTTTCTTCCCTGATTTCCTACATCATCAGAACGAACAAAAAAAATCACTAGGATTTATGTAAATATTACCAGGACCAACAGGAACATCCCAGGACTAACAAAAACATCACCAGTACCAACAACATCACCTGAACCCAAAACATCGCAAGGACTAAAAAAAAAAACTGACCAACGACAACTTCACTAAGGCCAGAAACAACATCAGTAGGACCAACATCGTCATGTTGAGCATCATCACCACAAGAACCAACATCATCTCATGGACCATCATCACCAGGCTCAAAGAGGCATCTGCAGATCATTTGCCTCCTGTTGTGATTACGATGCGTCTAATTTCACTCTGCAATTAAAAATTTTCTTATAAAATTGTGCCAAGATATTTTCCTGAAGGTGACTTGAAAATTGGATCAGTTTTTCTTCTCCAAACTGATTAGCGTTTGAGACTGGGCGAGATTGGGGAGGTAATCCTTAATGATTTTTTTTCTCTCTGTGCTGAGGGTGAGAGACGATGGGGCTTACCGTCATCTTGTTAAAATTTGTGAATAATAAATTTCTTGCCAGTAAGAAAATTATATTTAGAGAGATTCAACATAATTCTTTCTAAAAATCTGGTAGGCTGCTAATGTGTACTCATGCTTGGGTAAATTTCAAACAAGTATACATTCTGCTTAGAATTCACCCAAAATGTTTGAGGAATTCCTATCCAATATTATTAATGATAGGCTGAAACTTAATATTTATATATCAATTTATATTTTATCTATATCTCCAACCATCTGCCTAATATTTAAATAACAGGGCAACATACATATCACAAAAGCGATGCTATTGAGCTGAGTGAAATTCTTTGATGCCTTTAAAATGGGGGATTTCCTGTGAAGAACCTGTCTTGTTTCTTTCACGAGAGTAATTTTGGTGATAAGGAAATGACGTTATTTAATTAAACTGGCTATTTTGTTGGCTTGTTACCCTCTACTACTACCTGCAACAACCAACGACCACTTCAGCTAACCTGAACAGTATTTCTGCCATTATCAAAAACAAAACCCACTCTCACTACCACACCAACTGGCACTACCAGCGGCAAATTTATACACAGTTAAATCTCTGTTAAAATTTATATTTCATATGTTTGCTGCAGCCATACTCATAAAATTCTTGCACATTTTTACAGGATTTTTCTGTTTTTAAGATTGTTGTTGCTGGTGGTGTTTCGTGTGTGTGTACGTACTCGCCTAATTGTGATTGCAAGGCTCGAGCTATAGCTCCTGGCCCCGCCTCTTCAATGGTCGCTACTAGGTCATTCTCTCAATGTTCGATGAGCTTTATCATACCTCTTCTTAAAGCTATGTATGGATAATGCCACCACTACATCACTTACCAGACAATTCCATTTCCTGATAATTCTATGCCTCATTCGTCTCTCAACTCCTCAATCTGTCTCGCGTTCAGCAGATTGAGGATCGAGCCTCCACCATGTCTTGTGCTGAATGACCCACATGGGTTTAGCACTTTTATAAAAAAAAAAATAATAATCAACCCTTGAGTGGAGAGGACGTGTGCTGCTGCTGCCCCCTGGAGTTGTCTGGTGGCAGTATTATTTTCACAAACATGGCGCAGGCTAGCCGGCGCAGGGTAAATACTGTCTGCATTGAATTAACCAGTGGAGCTGTAACGGGGCCATTAATGGAGTTGCTTCTGCCTGCAATCATCAGAGATACCTACGGAATAGCCAATGAGGAGATTTGTGGACTTGCAGTGAACGGTACGAAGAGGATTTCTGTAAAATTTAGTTCGGCGAATGTGTATGAGACTGTGGTGAATAAGTTTCAGGAAGTGGCCATACCAATTAATCATGCTGTGACGGTGAGATTGCATGATGTATCCAGCTATTACACATGGGTTAAGATCAGGAATGTGTCGTTCGAGGCGGATGCATCTGATATCCGGCACAATACATACGGTCACTGCAGGAAGGTGGTCAGCTGGCCCGTATGTGGGGATACCTGAGGGCACATTCTCTGTCAAGATGACGCTCAGACATCCGATTCCATCGTACGTGGTGATGGAAGATTTCAGGACTCAGGTTTTTGTGACATACGCTGGGCAGCGACGCACTTGCCATTTGTGCGGGTCGTATGATCACCTGGCTGCGCAATGTGAAAGACGACGTGGTGACAAGGACCAGCAGCAACGACGAGATATGGAGGAAAGGGGATAGGATCGAGATCAGCCGTATTCGACTCTGCCTCAGCAGAGTTTGACATGGAGTGAGAAGGTTGAGAGGGCCGAAGAAAAGGAGATGGCAGGGGCTACGCGGGGGGAAGACATCACTTCCCTGGACGTTGTACAAGTGCTGGATGAGGTCATCGCGGAAGTGAATGGTAGCGATGCGGAAACGTCGATAGTGTCGACGTTTGGGAACATTTTGGGTAATGAGCGTCCTTGTCAGGATGTTGGTACAGACCTGGATCATGGGTCTGCAGTTGAGGAGGGCGTGGTGATGCCAGCTCGGCCTGAAGTGTGTGATAAGGATGCCCAGTTGGTGAGAACTGTGGAGGTGGAGGTTCATCATGGCACTGCGCTGGATGACTTGATGCAGGTCGAGGGCACGACGCGTAAGCGCGCAGCAGTGCTTTCTGATTCCGACGACGTGCTTACGCCCGCACAACGGCCTGGGAAGAAAACATGGGCGGATGCCATGCGGAGAGGTTCAAGTGGCACTCAGGGGCAGGGGTTGAGTAAGTGTGCCCAGAAAGGGGGGGGGGGTAGGGAAAACGGTGCAATGAAACCTTCAGGTGATAAGTCGGTAGTGTCAAGAGGGAAACCCCCTTTGTCGGTTTTAAGTGCCTCACATTGAACATCAATGGCTTGAGGTCTCGGAGAAAGTGTGAGTGATTTAGGGAATATTTGGTGCGTCATGATGTTGACGTTGTGTTCTTGCAGGAGCACAATTATAGACCGGGTTATGAGTTGAAGGTGGATGGATATAATGTGTATGTTGAGCATGCAGTCAGATTGAAAGGAGGTGTGGCCATTTTGGTGAAAGAAACTAGCCCGTTGGTTGTCAGGCATAGTGAGGGGGTGGAGGGGAGGGTGATTCGTGTGGATGAGTTATGGGGTCAGGTACAGATGACGTTGGTGTGTGTGTATGGTCCGGCAGAGGGAGATGTAAGGGTAAAGAATAAATTCGTGAGGGACGTTCTGGTATATTATTTGCGTGGATTGCCGGGGATTGCTGTGATAGGAGGTGATTGGAACTGTGTGATAAGGAGTAAGGATGTTGAACCGAGGGGGGCAGGGCATTGTTTGAGAATATTGGGAGACTTGTTATCCGGGGTAGGATTGATTGATGCTGGAGGAGGTGAGGTGGTGGAGCACACATTTATTAAGCGTGGGTATGCGGCTAGGCTCGATCGATTGTACGTGCCCAGGACAGTCGTAATACATAGTGTGAGGGTAATGGATGTAGTATTTTCTGATCACAGGGGTGTTTTGGTGGATATAGTTTGGGAGGGGTTGCCAAGAAGGTGTAAGGGGTTTTGGAAGTTGAATGTAAAGTTGTTGCAGGAAGAAGAGTCTCGACAGTCATTTGTTCAATTGTGGGAGGAGTTGGTGGCGGAGGCGCCTGGGAATAATGATCTGGTTAGTTGGTGGGACTCTGTGGCGAAATCTCGTATTAAGGAATTTTATATTCGTAGTGGGAGGGAATATACCAGGTTGAAGTATGGGTACCAATCTTATCTTGAGGGGCAGTTGAGAGCTTGCTACGAGCGTGGGAGTGCTAGTTATCCGGTGGACGATATTCAGGGATTAAAGGAGCGTATTAGGGATTTGCAAAATGAAAGATTTGATGGCGCGCGAGTTTTGGGTGGGCTGGAAGAGGTGTTATGGGGTGACAGGCCTTCGGCATGCGTGTTAAGGCGACAGCGTAAGAGAAGAGTGGCGACGGAGATGATGGGATTAATTGTTCATGTGGGGATGGAAGGGTATAGGGAGGGGCAGGTATTAGTGACGACAGAGGGTATGAGTGGATATCTAGATGCATGGTTTAGGCATATGCACAAAACGGAGGTATTCGAGATGAGGCTTTAAAGGAAATGGGAGGTTTTGTGCAATGTGAGATTGATGGTACAGATAGGGTAACATCAGAAGGTCCGATCACGGAAAGTGAGATTTCGCATGCTTTGTCTGGTGCAAGTTTAGGTAAGGCGCCGGGTGTAGATGGGTTTCCTAATGATTTTTACGTTAGGAATTGGGAAGTATTGAGAGGATTTTTAGTTAGGTTATTCAATGTAATGAAGGATGATGGGGAAATGGGTGAGCAGCAAAGGACTGCTGTCGTGGTATTAGTTCCGAAAGGTGGATAGACTACGGTAGAGGATTACCGAGCAATATCGCTTATGTGTGGCGATTATAAGTTATTTGCACGGATTTTAGGGAATGGAATAAAAAAGGTGATAGGCAACGTAATTGATAGAGGACAATATGGGGTACCGGGTAGGACAATGTATGAAGGGCATGGAGTTATTAGAAATTTTATAAAGCGGAGGGGGGAGTTGGGGGGTGGGGGTGGCATTGGATTGGAGAGCGGCTTACGATAGTGTAGAGAGGGAGGCGTTATGGAGGTTCGTGCGTTGGCAGGGATTCGGGAGGGAAATTATATCTTGGGCGAAAACATTGTATCAGGGAGCATCTATGAGAGTACAGGTTAATGGAAGGCTAGGTGTTAACATTCAGATGGGAAGGGGTTTGCGATAAGGATGCCCTCTGTCGCAAATATTGTTTGCGTGCCTACAGGATCCCTTTTATAGGGCAGTTAGGTGGAGTATCGCAAGTGGAGGGGTTAGTAATGAACGGGAGGGTCGGCCGGGTATTGTGGGTTATGTGGATGATACAAGTGTATTGGTGAGAGATGAGAAGGATTTACACAAGGTAGGAAAGGTGGTAGATGTGTTTGGCGAGGCTACTGGGATGGAAATTAATGTGGCAAAGTCTAAGTATATGGACCTAGGCAATAACGTAAATAGAGGTAGGACTGTAGGGCGCGGGTGGAGTGTGGTGGATCAGCTATTGATTTGTGGGATAGTGTACGCTAAGAATGATAGGGTCGCGCAAGAGGTAAATTCGATGCGCACCGTGGATGGGGTATTGAAAAGATTGGGTGGTTTGAGGACGGTGCAGCTAACGTTGCATCAGAGGGCCATTGTGACGAACGTCCTGTTGTATAGCAAAATATGGCACGTGGTGGCAATATACACACTGAGGCGGCGAGAGGTGCAACGGCTGCAACATGGGATTTTCCGATTTACATGGGGATCAGGTTGTCACTGGCTAAGTAGAGGGGTGGTGATGCTTCCCGTTAGCCAGGGGGGGCTGGGGTTTATACCTTTAGAAAAGCGTATGATGAGTGTGTATCTAAAACACGGCTATTTGAGGGAGGTGGGGGAGAGGAGAGGGGGGCTAGAAAGATTGCATATGGATATGCAACGATGGTGGGGGGTAAGGATTTAATGATCGGCGAGGCCATGTTGCGGGTTTTAATGATGGTGAGGGATCCGAAGCGCCTCAAATTGAGGATTCTTGAGAGGGTGGGGGGTGGGTCTGTGGTGGCGGCATTTGAGGGGGCATACCCCATGTATGCGTGGGGAAATATCTGGAAATGTTTACGGCAATTGCGTGTTAAACCAGGTGTAAGGGAGATAATGTTTAGGTTTCTACATGGAATCTTGCTGTCTGGTGTTGTGTTATTTAATAGGAGACTAAGGGAGGGTGGGGAGTGCAAGGCGTGTGGATGTTCGGAGACTATTTTTCATGCCGTGTATTTTTGTAATTGTTTAGAAGCTGTGAGGGTATGGTTAGGTAGGGTAGTTAGGTTAGTGGGTGGGGAAGGGTTACAGGTGTTAAGGGTGTTAAGTTTAGATATAGGTGGGATGAGTCAGATGGTGGTGAATGCGGTTGCGTATGTGGTCACTGATTTTATTTATACGTCTTGGGCTATGAGGGAGGTGGGTGTGGATGAAAGAATAAAGGTGTTAGCGGCCACCATTTATAGAACTAAGTGTCGAAATAGGGATCTTTATGGGGGAAGGTGGGAGACAGTGTTTACTGAGGGATACCGGAGTTTTAAGTTGAAGGATTTACGGGATTTAAGTGTAAAGTAAGGGGTAACGACGGGCTAGTTTCTTGAGTGGGGATGTGTGGATGGCTTTTAAAGTGTGTGATTGGATTTGTACTGACACATTTATGCTTTTCCTGT
>NW_027201757.1:0-7669 GCF_038502225.1 Cherax quadricarinatus
GCAGTGTCTCGGTACTGTAGAAGTGTAGTGCAGTGTCTGGGTGCTGTAGAAGTGTAGTGCAGTGTCTGTGTACTTTAAAAGTGTGGTGCAGTGTCTTGGTACTGTAGAAGTGTAGTGCAGTGTTTGGGTACTGTAGAAGTGTAGTGCAGTGTCTGTGTACTGTAGAAGTGTAGTGCAGTGTCTGGGTACTGTAGAAGTGTAGTGCAGTGTCTGTGTACTGTAGAAGTGTAGTGCAGTGTCTGGGTACTGTAGAAGTATAGTGCAGTGTCTGGGTACTGTAGAAGTGTAGTGCAGTGTCTGTGTACTGTAGAAGTGTAGTGCAGTGTCTGGGTACTGTAGAAGTGTAGTGCAGTGTCTGTGTACTGTAGAAGTGTAGTGCAGTGTCTGGGTGCTGTAGAAGTGTAGTGCAGTGTCTGGGTGCTGTAGAAGTGTAGTGCAGTGTCTGGGTGCTGTAGAAGTGTAGTGCAGTGTCTGTGTACTGTAGAAGTGTAGTGCAGTGTCTGGGTGCTGTAGAAGTGTAGTGCAGTGTCTGGGTGCTGTAGAAGTGTAGTGCAGTGTCTGGATACTGTAGAAGTATAGTGCAGTGTCTGTGTACTGTAGAAGTGTAGTGCAGTGTCTGTGTACTGTAGAAGTGTAGTGCAGTGTCTGTGTACTGTAGAAGTGTAGTGTAGTGTCTGGGTACTGTAGAAGTGTAGTGCAGTGTCTGGGTGCTGTAGAAGTGTAGTGCAGTGTCTGGGTGCTGTAGAAGTGTAGTGCAGTGTCTGTGTACTGTAGAAGTGTAGTGCAGTGTCTGTGTACTGTAGAAGTGTAGTGCAGTGTCTGGGTGCTGTACAAGTGTAGTGCAGTGTCTGGGTGCTGTAGAAGTGTAGTGTAGTGTCTGTGTACCGCAGAAGTGTAGTGCAGTGTCTGGGTGCTGTACAAGTGTAGTGCAGTGTCTGGGTGCTGTACAAGTGTAGTGCAGTGTCTGTGTACTGTAGAAGTGTAGTGTAGTGTCTGTGTACTGTAGAAGTGTAGTGCAGTGTCTGTGTACTGTAGAAGTGTAGTGCAGTGTCTGGGTGCTGTAGAAGTGTAGTGCAGTGTCTGGGTACTGTAGAAGTGTAGTGCAATGTCTACCTGGAGCTACCTGGAGAGAGTTTCGGGGGTCAACGCCCCCACGGCCCGGTCTGTGACCAGGCCTCCTGGTGGATCAGCGCCTGATCAACCAGGCTGTTGCTGCTGGCTGCACGCAAACCAACGTACGAGCCACAGCCCGGCTGATCAGGAACTGACTTTAGGTGCTTGTCCAGTGCCAGCTTGAAGACTGCCAGGGGTCTGTTGGTAATCCCCCTTATGTGTGCTGGGAGGCAGTTGAACAGTCTCGGGCCCCTGACACTTATTGTATGGTCTCTTAACGTGCTAGTGACACCCCTGCTTTTCATTGGGGGGATGGTGCATCGTCTGCCAAGTCTTTTGCTTTCGTAGTGAGTGATTTTCGTGTGCAAGTTCGGTACTAGTCCCTCTAGGATTTTCCGGGTGTATATAATCATGTATCTCTCCCTCCTGCGTTCCAGGGAATACAGGTTTAGAAACCTCAAGCGCTCCCAGTAATTGAGGTGTTTTATCTCCGTTATGCGCGCCGTGAAAGTTCTCTGTACATTTTCTAGGTCGGCAATTTCACCTGCCTTGAAAGGTGCTGTTAGAGTGCAGCAATATTCCAGCCTAGATAGAACAAGTGACCTGAAGAGTGTCATCATAGGCTTGGCCTCCCTAGTTTTGAAGGTTCTCATTATCCATCCTGTCATTTTTCTAGCAGATGCGATTGATACAATGTTATGGTCCTTGAAGGTGAGATCCTCCGACATAATCACTCCCAGGCCTTTGACGTTGGTGTTTCGCTCTATTTTGTGGCCAGAATTTGTTTTGTACTCTGATGAAGATTTAATTTCCTCATGTTTACCATATCTGAGTAATTGAAATTTCTCATCGTTGAACTTCATATTGTTTTCTGCAGCCCACTGAAAGATTTGGTTGATGTCCGCCTGGAGCCTTGCAGTGTCTGCAATGGAAGACACTGTCATGCAGATTCGGGTGTCATCTGCAAAGGAAGACACGGTGCTGTGGCTGACATCCTTGTCTATGTCGGATATGAGGATGAGGAACAAGATGGGAGCTAGTACTGTGCCTTGTGGAACAAAGCTTTTCACCGTAGCTGCCTCGGACTTTACTCTGTTAACGACTACTCTCTGTGTTCTGTTAGTGAGGAAATTATAGATCCATCGACCGACTTTTCCTGTTATTCCTTTAGCGCGCATTTTGTGCGCTATTACGCCATGGTCACACTTGTCGAAGGCTTTTGCAAAGTCTGTATATATTACATCTGCATTCTTTTTGTCTTCTAGTGCATTTAGGACCTTGTCGTAGTGATCCAATAGTTGAGACAGACAGGAGCGACCTGTTCTAAACCCATGTTGCCCTGGGTTGTGTAACTGATGGGTTTCTAGATGGGTGGTGATCTTGCTTCTTAGGACCCTTTCAAAGATTTTTATGATATGGGATGTTAGTGCTATTGGTCTGTAGTTCTTTGCTGTTGCTTTACTGCCCCCTTTGTGGAGTGGGGCTATGTCTGTTGTTTTTAGTAACTGAGGGACGACCCCCGTGTCCATGCTCCCTCTCCATAGGATGGAAAAGGCTCGTGATAGGGGCTTCTTGCAGTTCTTGATGAACACAGAGTTCCATGAGTCTGGCCCTGGGGCAGAGTGCATGGGCATGTCATTTATCGCCTGTTCGAAGTCATTTGGCGTCAGGATAACATCGGATAGGCTTGTGTTAATCAAATTTTGTGGCTCTCTCATAAAAAATTCATTTTGATCTTCGACTCTCAGTCTGGTTAGCGGCTTGCTAAAAACTGAGTCATATTGGGACTTGAGTAGCTCACTCATTTCCTTGCTGTCATCTGTGTAGGACCCATCTTCTTTAAGTAGGGGCCCAATACTGGACGTTGTTCTCGATTTTGATTTGGCATAGGAGAAGAAATACTTTGGGTTTCTTTCGATTTCATTTATGGCTTTTAGTTCTTCCCGCGATTCCTGACTCCTAAAGGATTCTTTTAGCTTAAGTTCGATGCTTGCTATTTCTCTGACCAGTGTCTCCCTGCGCATTTCAGATATATTGACCTCTTTTAGCCGCTCTGTTATTCTTTTCCGTCGCCTGTAAAGGGAGCGCCTGTCTCTTTCTATTTTACATCTACTCCTCCTTTTTCTTAGAGGAATTAGCCTTGTGCATACATCGAGTGCCACCGAGTTAATCTGTTCTAGGCATAAGTTTGGGTCTGTGTTGCTTAGTATATCTTCCCAGCTTATATCGGTTAGGACTTGGTTTACTTGGTCCCACTTTATGTTTTTGTTATTGAAGTTGAATTTGGTGAATGCTCCCTCGTGACTAGTCTCATTTTGTCGGTCTGGGGCTCCACGCATACATGTCTGAACCTCAATTATGTTGTGATCTGAGTATATTGTTTTTGATATGTGTACTGTAGAAGTGTAGTGCAGTGTCTGGGTACTGTAGAAGTGTAGTGCAGTGTCTGGATACTGTAGAAGTGTAGTGCAGTGTCTGTGTACTGTAGAAGTGTAGTGCAGTGTCTGGGTACAGTAGAAGTGTAGTGCAGTGTCTGGGTGCTGTAGAAGTGTAGTGCAGTGTCTGTGTACTGTAGAAGTGTAGTGCAGTGTCTGTGTACTGTAGAAGTGTAGTGCAGTGTCTGTGTGCTGTAGAAGTGTAGTGCAGTGTCTGGGTACTGTAGAAGTGTAGTGCAGTGTCTGGGTGCTGTAGAAGTGTAGTGCAGTGTCTATGTACTGTAGAAGTGTAGTGCAGTGTCTGTGTACTGTAGAAATGTAGTGCAGTGTCTGTGTACTGTAGAAGTGTAGTGCAGTGTCTGGGTACTGTAGAAGTGTAGTGCAGTGTCTGTGTACTGTAGAAGTGTAGTGCAGTGTCTGGGTGCTGTAGAAGTGTAGTGCAGTGTCTGTGTACTGTAGAAGTGTAGTGCAGTGTCTGGGTGCTGTAGAAGTGTAGTGCAGTGTCTGGGTGCTGTAGAAGTGTAGTGCAGTGTCTGTGTACTGTAGAAGTGTAGTGCAGTGTCTGGGTACTGTAGAAGTGTAGTGCAGTGTCTGGGTACTGTAGAAGTGTAGTGCAGTGTCTGGGTACTGTAGAAGTGTAGTGCAGTGTCTGTGTACTGTAGAAGTGTAGTGCAGTGTCTGGGTACTGTAGAAGTGTAGTGCAGTGAATGGGTACTGTAGAAGTGTAGTGCAGTGTCTGGGTGCTGTAGAAGTGTAGTGCAGTGTCTGTGTACTGTAGAAGTGTAGTGCAGTGTCTGTGTACTGTAGAAGTGTAGTGCAGTGTCTGGGTGCTGTAGAAGTGTAGTGCAGTGTCTGGGTACTGTAGAAGTGTAGTGCAGTGTCTGTGTACTGTAGAAGTGTAGTGCAGTGTCTGGGTGCTGTAGAAGTGTAGTGCAGTGTCTGTGTACTGTAGAAGTGTAGTGCAGTGTCTGGGTACTGTAGAAGTGTAGTGCAGTGTCTGTGTACTGTAGAAGTGTAGTGCAGTGTCTGGGTGCTGTAGAAGTGTAGTGCAGTGTCTGTGTACTGTAGAAGTGTAGTGCAGTGTCTGGGTACTGTAGAAGTGTAGTTCAGTGTCTGTGTACCGTAGAAGTGTAGTGCAGTGTCTGGGTACTGTAGAAGTGTAGTGCAGTGTCTGGGTACTGTAGAAGTGTAGTTCAGTAACGGCAGCATTATTGATTAAGTTTCAGAAATACACACACACCCACTTTGACACACACATACATACATATATATATATATATATATATATATATATATATATATATATATATATATATATATATATATATATATATATATATATATCCACACCTCCGTGTGGCCATCCAGAGGGGAAATGCTTGCTGCATACTTGGCTCGCATCCGACCTCGGAGGAACTGGAAGAAATTCATTGTATTCATATTTGTGTTTCTTGTAAATGTATTGTGTTTATTAACAAATGTTCACATAATATCAAATATAGGGGGTGATAGAAGAAAGTATTCAAACAGCTCCGGGGAGAACCTTGAGTTTTTCCTGAGGTACGTTTATTGTCTTCTCTGAGGATGAGGGTCCCCAGTCCAGCTATAGAGGTGGTACTTCTATATATATATATATATATATATATATATATATATATATATATATATATATATATATATATATATATATATATATATATATATATATATATATATATATAGAGAGAGAGAGAGAGAGAGAGAGAGAGAGAGAGAGGTGCTACCTCCCTATACACAAATAACCAGCATATAGAAGAGAGGAGCTTACCACGACGTTTCGGTCCGATTTGGACCATTTACAAAGTCACACTAACCAGAGGTGGAGCAGGACGGCTGTATATAGGCAGGAAGAGGTAGTAGTGGTAGTATATATATAGCCGTCCTGCTCCACTTCTGGTTAGTGTGACTTTGTCAATGGTCCAAGTCGGACCGAAACGTCGTGGTAAGCTTCTCTTTTCTATGTGCGGGATATTTGTGTATCGTTCCAGTCACGGTAGTGTGCCTTTTCTTTTGTTACCACCCTCTATATATATATATATATATATATATATATATATATATATATATATATATATATATATATATACATTTTTTTTTTTATTATCACACTGGCCGATTCCCACCAAGGCAGGGTGGCCCGAAAAAGAAAAACTTTCACCATCATTCACTCCATCACTGTCTTGCCAGAAGGGTGCTTTACACTACAGTTTTTAAACTGCAACATTAACACCCCCTCCTTCAGAGTGCAGGCACTGTACTTCCCATCTCCAGGACTCAAGTCCGGCCTGCCGGTTTCCCTGAACCCCTTCATAAATGTTACTTTGCTCACACTCCAACAGCACGTCAAGTATTAAAAACCATTTGTCTCCATTCACTCCTATCAAACACGCTCACGCATGCCTGCTGGAAGTCCAAGCCCCTCGCACACAAAACCTCCTTTACCCCCTCCCTCCAACCTTTCCTAGGGCGACCCCTACCCTGCCTTCCTTCCACTACAGACTGATACACTCTTGAAGTCATTCTGTTTCGCTCCATTCTCTCTACATGTCCGAACCACCTCAACAACCCTTCCTCAGCCCTCTGGACAACAGTTTTGGTAATCCCACACATCCTCCTAACTTCCAAACTACGAATTCTCTGTATTATATTCACACCACACATTGCCCTCAGACATGACATCTCCACTGCCTCCAGCCTTCTCCTCGCTGCAACATTCATCACCCATGCTTCACACCCATATAAGAGCGTTGGTAAAACTATACGCTCATACATTCCCCTCTTTGCCTCCAAGGACAAAGTTCTTTGTCTCCACAGACTCCTAAGTGCACCACTCACCCTTTTTCCCTCATCAATTCTATGATTCACCTCATCTTTCATAGACCCATCCGCTGACACGTCCACTCCCAAATATCTGAATACATTCACCTCCTCCATACTCTCTCCCTCCAATCTGATATCCAATCTTTCATCACCTAATCTTTTTGTTATCCTCATAACCTTACTCTTTCCTGTATTCACCTTTAATTTTCTTCTTTTGCATACCCTACCAAATTCATCCACGAACCTCTGCAACTTCTCTTCAGAATCTCCCAAGAGCACAGTGTCATCAGCAAAGAGCAACTGTGACAACTCCCACTTTGTGTGCGATAAAGATAAAGATAAAGATATATATATATATATATATATATATATATATATATATATATATATATATATATATATATATATATATATATATATATATATATATGAACAATAAAGGTAACAATGAATTTGCATAACACCGTGCGACCAGCAGTAACACCCAGCTTGATCAGACCCTGAACCACCACTAGGCCTGGTCTCAGACCAAACCGAGGGGGCGTTGATCCCTCGAAACCCTCTGCAGATCTCCACATATCTCCCTAGGAATATAATACAAAATAAAATGAAGCAGGCCAGTAGGCCTGTTGCAGTGTTCCTTCTTTCTTATGTTTTCTGTATTTTGGTTTTAAGGTTAATGCCGGAG
This sequence comes from Cherax quadricarinatus, assembly GCF_038502225.1. Taxonomy (NCBI): domain Eukaryota; kingdom Metazoa; phylum Arthropoda; class Malacostraca; order Decapoda; family Parastacidae; genus Cherax; species Cherax quadricarinatus. The sequence goes on from NW_027201757.1 coordinate 7,096, forward strand.
AGTGTTCGGTGGTTAATGGCTCAGGGTCGCAGGGGTGAAGTTAGGAAGATAATAGAGACGGTTGGAAGAGTCAATAATGTCGAGGTACCAAGACATCTGCTGGATGATCACAATGTGGAGGTAATTAGTCTGTGGGAGATTTCTTTCTTGACTCAGGAAATCGTAATGATACGATTGTAAACAAACCGTACTTTGGGTGGGGTTAGAACCCACGGTCAGAGAGTCATACAACTCCAGACCGATGCATTAGCTACTTGACCAGCTGCTACAATAAGATTCATCCAGTTAGGTATATTTCTACGCCATAGGAAGGTTAGCATAGGCCACCACTGAGCCTATGCTCTGATTGCGGGTTCTAACCCCACCCGTGGAATGGTTTATTTCTTTCTTATTGGAGAAATTTAAATAAGAATGAGTGCTAACTTTGTACTGCATATGAAGCAATTTTAGTTACAGTATTTGCTATTACGGAACATTAACTAACTCTCGTGATGTGGAATCCTGGGATCTGGTGGCCTGGTGGCTAAAGCTCTCGCTTCACACAGCGAGGGTCTGGGTTCGATTCCCAGCTAGA
>NW_027201758.1:0-7669 GCF_038502225.1 Cherax quadricarinatus
TATATATGTTGTGCCAAATAAATGAAACTTGTAATTTTGGCTGGCACACCAAACAAGATGAGATTGAAATAAGTCTTTGAGGCTCCACGACCACATGGATGTCCTTGCGTCAGGGAAAACATACTTAGTACTGCTAAGCACCTGTTATTTAAGGATTGTTGGTCAAGTGGAAACAGTGATGCTAAAGAAACAAAAGAAAATATTTCATTGTATTTGCTTATTATTAAATTACTGTAGCTCAGACACTAGTCAAACTATAATCCTATTCATTATGGTCATATTCTTACATCCCCGACAGAAAGTCTTCAGTCAGAGTCAGGGGATCATAGTGGACAACTGGCCTGTTGATGATATCTTGGTGACAACCGAGGAGTCAGCTGAAGTGAGGGGACCACGAGGCACAGTGCGAGCTAATGTGGTGATCCTGTGCCCCGGGCCATGGGCTGGACCATTACTGGCGAAGCTGCATGTCCACATACCTCTCCAGTGAGTATTAGTACTAATAGTATCTGCAGTAGTACCAGCAAACATAATATATTAAACATACTAGCAATGACATTATAAAGTATAAAATCGCACAGTACCATCACTGGAACAATGCACATAAATACGCACATTAATTCACCTCTGTGCGGGCTATTTGTGTTTACCTGGAGTTTACCTGGAGAGAGTTCCGGGGGTCAACGCCCCCGCGGCCCGGTCTGTGACCAGGCCTCCTGGTGGATCAGAGCCTGATCAACCAGGCTGTTGCTGCTGGCTGCACGCAAACCAACGTACGAGCCACAGCCCGGCTGATCCGGAACTGACTTTAGGTGCTTGTGTAGTGACATTATAATTTTTAACACTCTGACCGTCTCCCAATGATGTAGAATTAACTTTCAAAGAAAACACTTCACTGTAACTTATTTACTCACTATCTTACCAGAAGCATACTGACATCACAGTTCAGATGATCCTCTAAACTGCAATATTCCCATCCCTCCTTCAGAGTACACTCACTCCCACTCCAAGTGATTTTTTAGTGGCAGGAAACGAAAAAGAAAATGGAAGGAAATAAAATAGTCCACCACCTTGGAGCCTTGTTGGACTGGAGGCACAGCCAGTGGCCCCCCATGGCTCTCGAGAATCACAACTACTGATGCCAATAACAAAATCCCCCAACAAACACAAAATACAACCTCGTTTGCATTTGCTAATATACATGGCTTTAAGCCATCCACCAGCAACAAAGTACCTTTTACCAGTGGACTTGTAGAGAAGTCAAATGCGATGTTTGCAGCCTTCACAGAGACCCACACAAAAGATGACTTTGACACCGAAATATGGATAAATGGGTAAAAACTTTTTAGATGTGACAAAAAAAACAGCAACAAGGGGGGGTTGGCCTGTATGTCAAAGAGTCACTCATCTGCACGGAGATGCTGAACACCACAAATGATTAAGTTGGAGTTTTAACAATATATATTGAGAACCAAAACCTAGTCATTGTGGTTGTATACAAGCCACCAGCTGCAACCTCCGAACAGTTCAAGGAACAGTTACTGAAAATTAATTACTTTCTGGAAAGCCTTCCAGCTCCATCCCCAAACATCTTACTGCTTGCTGATTTCAACCCAAGACATACAAAATGGAAGAATGTAGCAAATAATGTTAGAGCAGAAACAATCCCTGGAGGCAGCGTAGATGAAAGGTCACACACATGAGCTACTAAATCTCTGCACTAAACACACCTTAAGTCAGCAGATAGTGGAGCCAACAAGACTGGAAACAACACTTGACCTTATTTTCACAAATAATGAGTACCTGGTAAGAAATCTAACAATAGAAAAAAAACGACTAATTCCGATCACAGTCTAATCGAAGTTCAGTCTTACATACTCAGGGGTTCTGACCAGCAAAATGCACGTAGCTGTGAAGGTGTCTTCACCAAACACAACTTCAACAACATGAACATCAACTGGGACCAGGTGAACCATGTCCTAATGAAACATATTGGGAAGATATCTTAAATTACATGGATCCAAACCAGTACCTTGAAAAGATCAACTTCCTGGCAGCTGAAGTATGTTCAAGGCATTTTTGCCTTAGAGAGAAGTAAACTAGAGAGAGAAAGATGTTCCCTCTACAGAAGACGATGAAGAATCACTGAGCTCCTCAAGAATGCTAGATTATCTGATACACGGAAGGAAGTGCTGACCAGGGAAGTGGAAAGTATCGAACTTAAGTTAAAGGGCTCTTACAGGATCCAGGAGAGACAAGAGGAGTTAAAAGCGATTAGTGAAATTGAAAGAACTTTGAAATATTTCTTTTCATATGCAGAAAAACAAAGCAAATACCACATCTAGTATCGGGCATTTGCTCAGACAAGATGGGACTTACACAGATGACAAAGAAAGGAGTGAGACAGTGAAATTCCAATACAACTCTTTGTTTAGCGAGTCACTAATCAGTCTAAAGATCGACAATCCAAATTATTTTTTCATGAATGAGCCTCAAAACTCCATCAATGTATGCCAAATTTCCGACATTAACCTAACTCCAATAGACTTTGAGAAAGCGATTGACAACATGCCCGCGCACTCCGCCCCAGGCCCAGACTCGTGGAACTCTGTGTTATTAAGAACTGCAAGAAACCCGTTTTGTGTGCCTTAAGTATACTATGGAGAAGGACATGGGTGAAATTACAAAGTCACTAAAAACAACGGATATAGCCCCACTCCATAAAGGTGGCAGCAAAGCAATAGCTAAGAACTATAGAACAATAGCTCTAACGTCCCACATCATAAAATTTTTTAGAAGGAATACTAAGAAGCATGATTGCAAACCACTTGGATTCCCAAAAACTGCACAATCCAGGGCAACATGGGTTCAGAGCAGGTCGCTCCTGCCTCTTGCAACTACTGGATCACTATGATATGGTCTTGGATGCACTGGAAGAAAAACAGAATGCAGATGTAATATACACAGACTTTGCAAAAGCCTTTGACAAGTGCGACCATGGCGTAATAGCGCACAAGATACGTACTAAAGGAATAACTGGCAAAGTGGGGAGATGGATCTTCAACTTTCTAACTGATTGAACACAGAGTAGTGGTAAACAGAGTTAAATCGAAAGCTGCCGTAGTGAAAAGCTCTGTTCCACAAGGCACAGTACTCGCCCCCATCCTGTTCCTCATCCTCATATCAGACATAGACAGAGAAGTAATCCACAGCACCGTGTCCAACACCGTGATGCACAATCTAAGTGAGGCCTTGCTAGTATAAACAAGAAAATCTGATCAAGTTATATCAATCTTTACAGCCTGAACAGTTACCATATTTGAAGTTATTTGCTTGTGAACTCATATCAGTTTTTGGTACAATGTACCTTTCAAGTTTATTCTCTATACGAGTTACAATGTGGGGTTTACAGGTTTTGGGTATTGTGTGGTTTACATGTTATAAAATACTAATTACAGAGGGGGCCACTAGGACACCTAGCATGGCTAGGCATTTCGAGCAGACTTAGATTAAATTTTAACATTAAATCCTTACAGATTATGATATTAAGGCTAAGTGACTACATTATAATTTGTGAGTTTAGCAATGTGAAGGCTTTTGTTTTGGCACAATACAAAGTGTCTATATTGGAGTATCATAGGCAAACTTATGACTAGTTAGGATTTATTATTTTAAGATTAGTATTTCTGGGTTTATAGTCAGTGGGTAAGTGAGTGTAATTGTGAACCACCAGGTGGTTATCATGTAGTTAGTTGTCGGGGTGGATCAGGGAGATAAGATGTTTTCTAACTGTAGTTTTGAAAGTGATGAATGTGTCTGCAGTTCTAGAATTTTCAGATAGGGTGTTCCAGATTTTAGGTCCTTTGAAATACATTGAATTTTTGTAAAGGTTTAGTCGAACACGGGGAATGTCATAGAGATGTTTGTGTCTGGTGTTACGCCTGTGGATCCTGTCACAACTATCAAGAAAGCGTTTTAGGTCAAGGTTAATATTGGAATTTAAGGTCCTGTAGATATAGATTGCACAGTAGTAAGTGTGGATGTTCTGAACAGGGAGTAAGTTTAAATCTATGAAGGGTGAGGGGGAGGGGGCGTTGCCAGGAATGGGATTTAGTGATTTTTCTTACTGCGGCTTTTTGCTGGGTTATTATTGGATTAAGGTGTGTTGCTGCAGTTGAACCCCAAGCACAGATAGCATTGGTGAGGTATGGATATATAAGTGAATGGTATAGTGTGAGAAGGGCAGTTTGCGGCACGTAGTATCGTATCTTGGAGAGGATCCCCACAGTTTTGGATACTTTTTTTGTTATGTGTTGGATATGGGTGCTGAAATTTAGGTTGTTGTCGAGGTATAGGCCTAGGAATTTGCCCTCATTATGTCTGGCAATTAGAGTGTTGTCGATCTTAATGTTAAGTTGCGCATCTCCTGCTCTGCTACCAAACATAATATAGTTGGTTTTGTCAGTGTTAAGCGTAAGTTTATTGGCTGTCATCCAAGTCGAAATTTTGAGCAGCTCCTCGTTAATAATGGTATTGAGGGCGGCAAGATTAGGGTGGGAGATGACATAAGTCGTGTCGTCAGCAAAGAGAATGGGTTTCAGGTGTTGGGATATGTTTGGAAGATCATTGATGTAAATGAGGAAGAGCAGAGGTCCAAGGACACTTCCCTGCGGAACTCCAGTATCAAGTGGCCGTATTGATGAGGCTGTGTCTTAATGGTGACATACTGATACCTATTAGAAAGGTAGGATTTAAAATATGCAAGCGCATGGCCTCTTATACCATAGTGGTCAAGTTTGTGGAGTAGGATGCCATGGTCAACTGTGTCAAACGCTTTTCTTAGGTCAATAAAAATTCCTAGCGGATATTCCTTATTTTCTAATGCTGTGTAAAGCAGATCTAGCATTTTTATAATTGCATCATTAGTGCTTTTATTTTTCCTGAATCCAAATTGGCAGGGGTCGAGTATGTTTTGTGACGTTATTAATAAATATTGACAATCATTTTAAAAGATAATGTATGTCAAGTGCAAATATCGCATAAATTTATCTGATGAGCATTTGAAGTTCATTCTAACAACTGGTTACTCAAGCTTGAAAATTCAGTTTAGCAATTTAAAATTAAAATACCAGTTCCTTCATCCCCATTAATATTGTGCAAATTAATCTGGTGCAAATTAATCTGGTGCCAGCTTTTATTAACTGCAGTTCAATAATTGATTAAACTGTCAGAGCATTAGCTTCTATTAGCTTCTATTAGCTTATATTAGCTTCTATTAGCTTATATTAGCTTCTATTAGCTTATATTAGCTTATGTTTGACATTTTAACTCGTGTATCATTTCTCAGTGTTAGCACTGTATTGTTTCTTCGTAATTGTTACATTTCTCTTCTGTTCTGAATCATCTGCTGCTAATTACAAAAAGGATCCAAATGAAACTTATTCATTTAAATTTGATTCATTCATTTATATTTATAGACTGATTTTAGTTTTCTTTGGCCTCGAAAATGTGTAAAAAATACGAAATGGCCTTCATAGTGAGAAGTGTGGAGACCCCTGGTCGAGATGTGCATAAAACACATTTATAAGAGTCTGTCCTGTATTTCATTATTACGTTGACACGGACAGGATCTGCTATCTTCGTATTTTAAATAATTTTATGCTATTTTACTTAGATATATAATTCTGAGTTTTTTAAAGGTAGTCTTGGGACTACTGATATGATCATGATAGCATAAAGATAATAGTTTTGCAAGAATGAACCTGCCAGACTTGAGGGTTGAGAACTCAGTGGTAGTTATGAGAGCGTGGTTCTGGCAGGGTAGTTATGAGAGCGTGGTTCTGGCAGGGTAGTTATGAGAGCGTGGTTCTGGCAGGGTAGTTATGAGAGCGTGGTTCTGGCAGGGTAGTTATGAGAGCGTGGTTCTGGCAGGGTAGTTATGAGAGCGTGGTTCTGGCAGGATGGTTAATATAATGGTAGTTATGAGAGCGTGGTTCTGCCAGGGTGGTTAGATAATGGTAGTTATGTGAGCGTGGTTCTGGCAGGGTGGTTAAGATAATGGTAGTTATGTGAGCGTGGTTCTGGCAGGGTGGTTAAGATAATGGTAGTTATGTGAGCGTGGTTCTGGCAGGGTAGTTATGAGAGCGTGGTTCTGCAGGGTAGTTATGAGAGCGTGGTTCTGGCAGGGTGGTTAAGATAATGGTAGTTATGTGAGCGTGGTTCTGGCAGGGTGGTTAAGATAATGGTAATGTGAGCGTGGTTCTGGCAGGGTGGTTAAGATAATGGTAGTTATGTGAGCGTGGTTCTGCCAGGGTGGTTAAGATAATGGTAGTTATGTGAGCGTGGTTCTGCCAGGGTGGTTAAGATAATGGTAGTTATGTGAACGTGGTTCTGGCAGGGTGGTTAAGATAATGGTAGTAATGTGAGCGTGGTTTTGGCAGGGTGGTTAAGATAATGGTAGTTATGTGAACGTGGTTCTGGCAGGGTGGTTAAGATAATGGTAGTAATGTGAGCGTGGTTCTGGCAGGGTGGTTAAGATAATGGTAGTAATGTGAGCGTGGTTCTGGCAGGGTGGTTAAGATAATGGTAGTTATGTGAACGTGGTTCTGGCAGGGTGGTTAAGATAATGGTAGTAATGTGAGCGTGGTTCTGGCAGGGTGGTTAAGATAATGGTAGTTATGTGAGCGTGGTTCTGGCAGGGTGGTTAAGAAAATGGTAGTAATGTGAGCGTGGTTCTGGCAGGGTGGTTAAGATAATGGTAGTTGAGTATTGTCCTGGCAGTGTGGTAAAGAATATTATATGAGCATGATAATCCCAAGGCCTGGTCACAGACCGGGCCGCGGGGGCGTTGACCCCCCAAACCTTTTTCAGGTATACTCCAGGGATGGCATGGTGCTCAAGATAATGGCAGTTAAATGAGTCTGATTATTGCAGGGTTAATAAGATAATGGTAGTTACGTATGATCATGGTAGGTTACTTCACATAGTAGTTACGGGAGCCTGATCATGGCATGGTGGTTAAGATAATGGTTGTTATGAGAGTATGATCATGGTAGGGTGGTGAAGATAATGGTAGTTATGAGTATGATCATAGCGGGATGCTTAAGATAATGATAGTTATGTGAGTATGATTATTGCAGGGTGGTTAAGATAATGGCAGGGTAGTTAGAATAATGGCAGGGTAGTTAAGATAATGGCAGGGTGGTTAAGATAATGGTAGTTATGATAATATAATCACTGGAGAATGGTTAAAATAATGGTAGTTATGTGAGTGTGATCATTGCAGAGTGAAGAGGTCATCAGTGTTGTACTGGCGCATACAAGATCCAGCCTTCACCACCACAACATTCATTGATTTGCAGGAATCCAGTGGATACGCCTATGGTCTGCCTGAGCTCGAGTACCCTGGCCTCGTGAAGGTGCGTACCCTGGCCTTGTGAAGGTGCGTACCCTGGCCTCGTGAAGGTGCGTACCCTGGTCTCGTGAAGGTGAGTACCCTGGCCTTGTGAAGGTGAGTACCCTGGCCTTGTGAAGGTGAGTACCCTGGCCTCGTGAAGGTGAGTATCCTGGCCTTGTGAGGGTTAGTACCTTGGCCTCGTGAATGTTAATGCCCTAGCCTCGTGAAGGTTAGTGCCTTGGCCTAGTGAACGTGAGACCTTGTCCATTTAAG
>NW_027201759.1:0-7660 GCF_038502225.1 Cherax quadricarinatus
GACACAATATAGTTTAGATGGCCAAAGACTGCAAACCTCACTCAAGGAAAAAGATCTGGGGGTGAGTATAACACCGAGCATATCTCCTGAGGCGCACATCAATCAGATAACTGCTGCAGTATACGGGCGCCTGGCAAACCTACGGATAGCGTTCCGATACCTCAGTAAGGATTCGTTCACGACTCTGTATACTATTTACGTCAGGCCCATACTGGAGTATGCAGCACCAGTTTGGAATCCACACCTAGTGAAGTACGTCAAGAAATTAGAGGAAGTGCAAAGGTTTGCAACAAGACTAGTCCCATATCTACGGGGATTGTCCTATGAAGAAAGGTTGAGGGAAATCGACCTGACGACACTGGAGGACAGGAGGGTCAGGGGAGACATGATAACGACATATAAAATACTGCACGGAATAGACAAGGTGGACAAAGACGGGATGCTCCAAAGATGAGACACAGAAACAAGGGGTCACAATTGGAAGTTAAAGATTCAGATGAATCAAAGGGATTTTAGGAAGTATTTCTTCAGTCATAGAGTAGTCAGGCCGTGGAATAGCCTAGAAACTGACGTAATGGAGGCGGGAACCATACATAGTTTCAAGGCGAGGTATGATTAAGCTCATGGGGCAGGGAGAGAGAGGATCTAGTAGCAATCAGCGAAGAGGCAGAGCCAGGAGTATGAATCGACCCCTGCAACCACAAATAGGAGAGTACAAATAGGTGAGTACACACACACACACACACACACACAAACGAGGCACTAAACTACAGACCTGTGTCTCTGACATATATAGTATGCAAAGTCATGGAGAAGATTATCAGGAGGAACACCTGGAACGGAACAAGATTATAAATGAAAACCAGTATGGGTTCATGGAAGGCAAATCCTGTGCCACAAACCTTATGGAGTTTTATGACAAGGTAACAGAAGTAAGACACGAGAGAGAGGGGTGGGTTGATTGCATTATTCCTCGACTGCAGTAAGGCCTTTGACACAGTTCGTCACAAGAGATTACTGCTGAAGCTGGAGGATCAGACGCATATAACAGGGAGGGCACTGCAATGGATCAGGGAATACCTGACAGGAAGGCAACAACGAGTCATGTTACGTGAAGAGGTATCACAGTGGGCGCCTCTGACGAGCGGGGTCCCACAGGGGTCAGTTATAGGACCAGTGCTATTTTTGATATATGCGAACGACATGATGGAAAGAATAGCCTCTAAAGTGTCCCTATTCGCAGATGATGTCAAGCTGATGAGAAGAAATAAATTGGATGAGGATGAGGCAGGACTGCAAAGAGACCTGGACAGGCTGGACACGTTTTCCAGAAACTGGCTTCTTGAATTCAACCCTGCCAAATGCAAAGTCATGAAGATTGGGGAAGGGCAAAGAAGACCACAGACAGAGTATAGGCTCAGGGAGAAAGATCTTGGAGTGACCATAACACCGAGCACGTCACCGGAGGCACACATCAACCAAATAACTGCTGCAGCATACGGGCGCCTGGCAAACCTGAGAAGAGCGTTCCGATACCTTAATGAGGAATCGTTCAAGACACTGTACACTGTGGATGTTAGGCCCATACTGGAGTATGCAGCACCAGTCTGGAACCCACACCTGGTCAAGCACGTCAAGAAGTTAGAGAAAGTACAAAGGTTTGCAACAAGGCTAGTTCGAGAGCTCAGGGGAATGTCGTACGAAGAAAGGTTGAGGGAAATCGGATTGACGACACTGGAGGACAGAAGGGTCAGGGGAGACATGATAACGACATACAAAATACTGCGGGAATAGACAAGGTGGACAGAGACAGAATTTTCCAGAGAGGGGACACAGAAACAAGGTGTCACAATTGGATGCTGAAGACTCAGACGAGTCACAGGGACGTTATGAAGTATTCCTTCTGTCACAGAGTTGTCAGCAAGTGGAATGGCCTAGCAAGTGAAGTAGTGGAGGCAGGAACCATACATAGCTTTAAGAAGAGGTATGACAAAGCTCAGGAAGCAGAGAGAGAGAGGACCCAGTAGCGATCAGTGAAGAGGCGGGGTCAGGAGCTGAATCTCGACCCCTGCAACCACAATTAGGTGAGTACAATTAGATGAGTACACACACACACACACACACACACACACACACACACACACACACACACACACACACACACACACACACACACACACACACACACACACACACACACACACACACACACACACACACACACACACACCCACACACACAGAAAGTGGAATAGTCTGGGAAGTGATGTAGTGGAGGAAGGATCTATACATAGCTTTACGAAGAGGTATGATAAAGCTCCTGGAGCAGGAAGAGTGGCCCAGTTTCGGCCAGTGAATAGGTGGGGTAAGGAGCTGTGACTCGACCTCTGTAACCACAACTAGATGAGTACAACTAAGTGAGTACACACACACAAACAGTCACAGTCAACCAGCGAAGAGCTGGAGCCAGGAACCGTGACCCGAACCGTACAACCACATATCGGTGAGTACACACACATAAAAAATATACAGGAAACAAAGAGCACCAGGGAATAGGGAGGAGAATATAAGAGCCAGAGATGTATATACTGGGAATGAGAAGCTGAAGGTGAGTTTGTGAATGATACAATGATGCGTACCATCAGGATGTTACAGTTTATTTAGCATATATCTCACCCTCATAAGCAAGCTCTCCCGACCAGTGAACCAGTACATTAAATTTATCACGTTTTGTCTGTATTAAGGATACAGCAGTGTCACAATGTTACATTGAACTGCTTAGTTCAACCCAGCCAATCACATGGAAGCTTGCCAGAGTTGCGAAGTGATAACGTTGTCGGGGACTTGTGGATCAACACTCTTGCCTCAAGTCTGGTTGCTCACTGTGTTTCTAGCTTGCAAACTTGCTTTATACATAGTTTATACATGTTGGTCATATATTTGTATGGTGTTTTGTTGAAGGAAATGCAGTGGATCCTCAGTTATCGAACTTAATTCGTTCCCGATGTCGGTTCGACAACTAAAATGGTCGTCACCCAAACCAATTTTTCCCATAAAGAATAATGTAAATAGAATTAATGTGTTACAGATCAAAAATTGACAATATTTTATTTTAATAATGTACTAATGACTACATCAAACAATGTATAAAATTATACAACACAGAGAAACTAATACTAAATGAAAATTTAACAGGAATACTGAACAGTAAATTAAAATTTAATTTCCTCTTTCCTGTCAGAGGAGAGCTTATGTATACTGGAAGCTGGAAGTGGAGGAGAGGAGAGGGGCTGTTACTGCTGGGAAGGAGAGTCACCTGGAAGCAGGAAGTGGAGGAGAGGAGAGGGGCTGTTACTGCTGGGAAGGAGTCACCTGGAAGCTGGAAGTGGAGGAGAGGAGAGGGGCTGTTACTGCTGGGAAGGAGAGTCACCTGGAAGCTGGAAGTGGAGGAGAGGAGAGGGGCTGTTACTGCTGGGAAGGAGAGTCACCTGGAAGCTGGAAGTGGAGGAGAGGAGAGGGGCTGTTACTGCTGGGAAGGAGAGTCACCTGGAAGCAGGAAGTGGAGGAGAGGAGAGGGGCTGTTACTGCTGGGAAGGAGAGTCACCTGGAAGCTGGAAGTGGAGGAGAGGAGAGGGGCTGTTACTGCTGGGAAGGAGAGTCACCTGGAAGCTGGAAGTGGAGGAGAGGAGAGGGGCTGTTACTGCTGGGAAGGAGAGTCACCTGGAAGCAGGAAGTGGAGGAGAGGATAGGGGCTGTTACTGCTGGGAAGGAGAGTCACCTGGAAGCAGGAAGTGGAGGAGAGGAGAGGGGCTGTTACTGCTGGGAAGGAGAGTCACCTGGAAGCAGGAAGTGGAGGAGAGGAGAGGGGCTGTTACTGCTGGGAAGGAGTCACCTGGAAGCAGGAAGTGGAGGACAGGAGAGGGGCTGTTACTGCTGGGAAGGAGTCACCTGGAAGCAGGAAGTGGAGGACAGGAGAGGGGCTGTTACTGCTGGGAAGGAGTCACCTGGAAGCAGGAAGTGGAGGAGAGGAGAGGGGCTGTTACTGCTGGGAAGGAGTCACCTGGAAGCAGGAAGTGGAGGACAGGAGAGGGGCTGTTACTGCTGGGAAGGAGAGTCACCTTCTAATAATATGTCAGGCAACACTCCTTCTTTGTCTCTTTTTACCGCTAACATTGTTCTGCCTCATTGGTTCATTGTCTTACTAAAAACCTGAGACATTACAGTATAGTGTCATTGTACATGTTAGACTGATGGATGACCACTGCTTAGTCTGAATGGTATTTTTCAACAAACTCCTGCAATTCATGCCATTTAGCACACATTTCCTCCTCTTCATCTGATGACAACTCCTCTAGTGCATCCTGATGCTGCTCCTTCTGAACAGGAGTCTTCTGGTAGGGCTGCATCTGCTCTTGTTGCCGCCTTCCTAGTTAACAACCATAATAAATTTGTTGAACTAGGCATAAGAATTAACAACTGGGCGTCTACACTACAAACTGAATTGTTTGGAATCCTAATGGCGCTAAAGCTAACTTATGATGCTGAGCTTGAGTCTTTTATCATTACTGATTCTATGTCATCACTGAAGGCTCTTGACTCATATAATGACTCCAACAACATGCTCATTGGAGAAGCCAGGTACAGATACTAAAAAATCCAGGAAAAAGGAATTAATAATTATCCCTTCAGGGGGCAAGGCAGACCAAAATGTGAATTCAAAATTGATTTTGCATGAGTGGATAGAGCCACTCAATGTAAGGTCAATGAGCCCATATAAATAGAATTGTAAAAGTTACGTGTGGAGCAATTGCAGATATGTGAGGTCCGAGTAAACTCTGACCTGCCCCTTAGAGGTAGAACAATTTAAAATGTTGCAAGGTTGCAAACGTTAAAAAAAAGAAAATAACTAAATTTATCATACAAGTAGACAATATAAAAAACATAAATGGAACTTGTTTCAAAACATTTTGTAAGCATTAAAAAAATAGAAATAGGAGCTAGTTATCAACACATTGTAATGGGATACAACTTTCAACTGAAATATTCCTGAGTTTCCTGAGGAAGAACAATCATTCTACATCACTAATTTTTGCAATGAAATTTTATGAAGGAATTTCTATCCTTCTTGATGCATATATTTACTTTGCATGTGGCACAGAAAAATGAGGATGTGACATGATTATTCTTTTTGCTGCAATACTTGCATGTAAGTAGCTTACCTAGCACTGGCCAGTGACCTAGCTGTCTATCCAGCCTCACTGTCATCTGGCCTGGCCAGTGACCTAGCTGTCTATCCAGCCTCACACTGTCATCTGGCCTGGCCAGTGACCTAGCTGTCTATCCAGCCTCACACTGTCATCTGGCCTGGCCAGTGACCTAGCTGTCTATCCAGCCTCACACTGTCATCTGGCCTGGCCAGTGACCTAGCTGTCTATCCAGCCTCACACTGTCATCTGGCCTGGCCAGTGACCTAGCTGTCTATCCAGCCTCACACTGTCATCTGGCCTGGCCAGTGACCTAGCTGTCTATCCAGCCTCACTGGCCAGTGACCTAGCTGTCTATCCAGCCTCACACTGTCATCTGGCCTGGCCAGTGACCTAGCTGTCTATCCAGCCTCACACTGTCATCTGGCCTGGCCAGTGACCTAGCTGTCTATCCAGCCTCACACTGTCATCTGGCCTGGCCAGTGACCTAGCTGTCTATCCAGCCTCACACTGTCATCTGGCCTGGCCAGTGACCTAGCTGTCTGGCCAGTGACCTAGCTGTCTATCAAACCTCACACTGTCATCTGGCCTTGCTGCACGTTGGAACCGAAATCCAGATGGGAATTCCAAGTTTGACAATTCATCACTACTGTCAACCAAAGAAGTACTGGGTGAACCTCTTGGAGTTAGTCTCATGCTGGTGCGGTTGAACGTTCGCCCTTTGGATCTTGCAGTGACAGAGATGTCAAGCCTGAATACCTTCAGTGGCTTGCATTGCATTTTTGGTGACCGACAATCACGGCAGTAAAGAAGCCATGCATTCACGACAGCAAGATCCAGAACATAAGCAAACAGCCTCATGTACCAACGTTTTGATTTCATTGGTGTTTTGTAAAGATGCACCAACATGTTACTTTTGTCAATACCTCCCATGTGTACATTGTAGTTCTTGATGATTCCAGGGCACTCGAAGTGGTCTTTCGTCTTTGATACCTTGTCATATCTTTCAACAAGACTCACAGGATAAACTCCCACATCATTTGTCACTAGAGTCACAGCTTTGTTGTCCTTCCATCTTACAACAAGGATATCATCATTGGTTTTGAAGTCAAAAGTGCCCCTGGCCACATTGCTCTTTTCCATTTGTTTGACAGGCATCAGTTGTGGCTTACCACATCTATTATCATGTACTGTTCCCGTGTATCTGCAGTTATACTTGTCTCTTATTACCTTGTCCGAAGGTAGCCTTGAAAAGAAATTGTCAGCATAGATTGCTGATGTATTTATTTGGTTGAGAGATCTTGCAAGTACATGAACAATCTTGAAGCTTATTGGAAGTTTGCTTTCTTCATTTGGCAGCTTTATGTGATGGTTCTCAAAAGTTGGGTTAACTTGATACATGAGTATATCATGTATGATTCCATCTTCACTGGCATGACAGAAGAGTTTGAAACCCCACTTGTCTGGTTTGTTTATGATGTATTGCCTTAGGTTTCCAGCTGTTTTACCCTTGAAAGCAACCATAATTTCATAAACAGACTGCTTGGGTGTAGCTGGAGCTTTCAAGGAAGCTTTAGTTAGTGCTTTGTTAAGAGGCCTTATTTTATGGAATCTGTCATTACCCTTCTTTTGCGTGTTATCATTGAAATGAATCGTACGCCTCAGCAACCTAAACCTCTTAGATCCCATGACTTCTGCAACTTGAATTACCTTACTTGCAGTTGCCCAATAGTCCTCAATGGATGGTTGTACAGTAAAACCCATATACAACAGAATACCTATGAACCTCGTGATTTCTTCAGAATCGGTTTGAAAAGTAGTATGTATGTTTTTTTGCCGGGCACACAAATTAGTTTGAAATGTGATGTTGTCTATCATGTCTTTAGTAAAAAAGTCGCAAAAATAATCATATACAGACCTTATTTCAATAGGCTTTTTATGTTCGTATACAGGAAAAGGGTCATTCTCTATGTCATCATTTTTCCATTGGGTGTCAGCTTGAGAAACAAGCTCATCATGAAGATCTTCTTCATCAGGGTGCTCCTCCACCATAATACCTTTCTTCTTCTTGTTCAATTTCTGCTTTTTGGATGGTGGCCTAGCTTCCTCCTCCTCATCTGTTGACACCTCTGCATCTGGTGGCAAGTATTCATCACCACTGTCCAGCAATTCCAGGTCATCTGCGTCTGGATCTGAGTTACTTTCGTCCCAAACACAGACAAATTTCGACTTATCCTTGGAGGACTGACCATAAAACAATTTCTGATTGATCTGGAATGACAATAAAAACGTTCTGTACACACCCAGACCACTACGGAATTCATATATACACTACAAAATTTTATGGAAATATTTATATACTGAAAGTTGAAAATAGCACCTAAAATGGCGAGTCTGACCTGTTTTGTTGCACTTTTTTCATTTGCATGGTGCACTCTTATTATGCTTCACAATGAC
>NW_027201760.1:0-7637 GCF_038502225.1 Cherax quadricarinatus
ACGGCACAAGAGGAGGGAGTACATATAGGTCACCTGGCAGGGACGGCAAAAGAGGAGGGAGTAGATATAGGTCACCTGGCAGGGACGGCACAAGAGGAGGGGGTACATATAGGTCACCTGGCAGGGACGGCACAAGAGGAGGGAGTACATATAGGTCACCTGGAAGGGACGGCACAAGAGGAGGGGGTACATATAGGTCACCTGGCAGGGACGGCACAAGAGGAGGGAGTACATATAGGTCACCTGGCAGGGACGGCACAAGAGGAGGGAGTACATATAGGTCACCTGGAAGGGACGGCACAAGAGGAGGGAGTACATATAGGTCACCTGGAAGGGACGGCACAAGAGGAGGGGGTACATATAGGTCACCTGGCAGGGACGGCACAAGAGGAGGGAGTACATATAGGTCACCTGGAAGGGACGGCACAAGAGGAGGGAGTACATATAGGTCACCTGGAAGGGACGGCACAAGAGGAGGGAGTACATATAGGTCACCTGGAAGGGACGGCACAAGAGGAGGAAGTACATATAGGTCACCTGGCAGGGACGGCACAAGAGGAGGGAGTACATATAGGTCACCTGGAAGGGACGGCACAAGAGGAGGGAGTACATATAGGTCACCTGGAAGGGACGGCACAAGAGGAGGGAGTACATATAGGTCACCTGGAAGGGACGGCACAAGAGGAGGAAGTACATATAGGTCACCTGGCAGGGACGGCACAAGAGGAGGGAGTACATAAGGGACGGCACAAGAGGAGGGAGTACATATAGGTCACCTGGAAGGGACGGCACAAGAGGAGGGAGTACATATAGGTCACCTGGCAGGGACGGCACAAGAGGAGGGAGTACATATAGGTCACCTGGCAGGGACGGCACAAGAGGAGGGAGTACATATAGGTCACCTGGCAGGGACGGCACAAGAGGAGGGAGTACATATAGGTCACCTGGCAGGGACGGCACAAGAGGAGGGAGTACATATAGGTCACCTGGCAGGGACGGCACAAGAGGAGGGAGTACATATAGGTCACCTGGAAGGGACGGCACAAGAGGAGGAAGTACATATAGGTCACCTGGCAGGGACGGCACAAGAGAGGTGGGAGGAACAGTAGTAAACGTATTATTATTATATAAGGTCAAAGGGTTCATTCACCCTTAGGGATCACGACGCATAGAAAATGTGAGGCAATAAGGTTCGATCCATGAAAAAGAAAGACAAATTCCCTTCTTTGAATCAAGAACCCCTTACCGGCATCAAGAACCCCTTACCGGCATCAAGAACCCCTTACCGGTATCAAGAACCCCTTACCGGCATCAAGAGACTTCCCTTTTTGGGTGTGAGTTCCACTACGTTTTTCCTAATACATTTGACTTGTTTATTGCATTAACTTTGAAGGAAGTCTTTTTTGTGTGTGTGTTTCTCTCTTATTCATTTTGTCTTCTAGTTTCTAGTCATATTTCGCCATTTTATTTCTTCTCATTGCAGTGAGTCGCCCTCTGTCAACTCTGTCAACTTCTTCAAGCATCGTTTAATTTGTTTTCTTTCATCTGCTGCTCTAGTTTTTAGTGATGTAAAAATCGTAATTTATTAACCAGGTTTCACGTACTGCAGAGACTGGCTTTGTCTCGGTCTTAAAACTGTGTATGGTTCCTGCCTCCACTACATCACTTTCTAGGCTATTCCACTGCCTGACAACTCTGACTGAAGAAATACTTCCTAATATCTCTC
The DNA here is from genome assembly GCF_038502225.1 of Cherax quadricarinatus. Lineage (NCBI taxonomy): Eukaryota > Metazoa > Arthropoda > Malacostraca > Decapoda > Parastacidae > Cherax > Cherax quadricarinatus. The sequence goes on from NW_027201760.1 coordinate 1,727, forward strand.
TGACTCATCTGTGTCTTCAACTTCCAATAGTGACCTCTTGTGTCTCTGTCCCCTCCCTGAAACATCCTGTCTTTGTCCACCATGTCTATTCTGTGCAGTATTTTATATGTCGTTATCATGTCTCCCATGACCCTCCTGTCCTCTAGTGTCGTCAGGCCGATTTCCCTTAACCTTTCTTCATAGGACATTCCCCTTAGATCTGGAACTAACCTTGTCACAAACCTTTGCACTTTTTCTAGTTTCTTGACGTGCTTTATCAAGTGCGGGTTCCAAACAGGTGCTGCATACTTCAGTATGGGCCTGACGTACATGGTGTACAGTGTCTTGAACGATTCCTTATTAAGGTATCGGAACGCTGTTCTCAGGTTTGCCTGGCGCCCACATGCTGCAGCAGTTACCTGGTTGATGTGTGCTTCCGGAGACATGCTCGGTGTTATACTCACTCCAAGATCTTTCTCCTTCAGCGAGGTTTGCAGTCTTTGGCCACCTAGCCTATACTCTGTCTGCGGTCTTCTGTGCCCTTTCCCTATCTTCATGACTTAGCATTTGGCGGGATTAAATTCGAGAAACCAGTTGCTGGACCATGTGTCCAGTCTGTCCAGGTCTATTTGAAGTCCTGTCCGGTCCTCATCTGATTTAATTCTCCTCATTAACTTCACATCGTCTGCGAACAGGGACACTTCTGAGTCTAACACTTCCATCATGTCGTTCACATATACCAAAAATAGCACTGGTCTTAGGACCGACCCGTGTGGGACCCCGCTCGTCACAGGTGCCCACTGTGATACATCATTACGTACCATGACTCGTTGTTGCCTCCCTGTCAGGTATTCTCTGATCCATTGAAGTGCCCTTCCTGTTATATGAGCCTGATCCTCTACTGCACTAATCTCTTGTGAAGAACTGTGTCAAAGGAGTTCTTGCAGTCCAAGAAGATGCAATCAACCCACCCCTCTCTCTCGTGTCTTCTGTTACTTTATCATAAAACTCCAGAAGGTTTGTGACACAGGATTTTCCTTCCATGAATCCATGCTGGTACGCGTTTATACTCTTGTTCCATTCCAGGTGCTCCACCACTCTCCTCGTGATAATCTTCTCCATAACTTTGCATATTATACACGTCAATGACACAGGTCTATAGTTTAGTGCCTCTTTTTGTCTCCTTTTTTAAAAATGGGAACTACATTTGCCGTCTTTCATACCACTGGTAGTTGCCCAGTTTCCAGGGACGTGTTGAAGATTGTGGTAAGTGGCACACACAACATACCCACTACCTCTCTAAGGACCCATGGGGAGATGTCCGGTCCCATTGCCTTTGAGGTATCGATGTCCCTTAGCAGTTCCTTCACCTCCTCATCTGTATGTATGTCATCCAACACTTGTTGGTATATTCCTTGCTGGTGTCCCCATCTGGTCTGTCCCCCAAGAGACCTTCCTGTCTCCACTGTAAATACTTCCTTAAATCTCATGTTGAACTCCTCACATACCTCTTGATCGTTTCTTGTGAGTTCTCCACCTTCTTTCCTCAGCCTTATCACCTGGTGTTTGACTGTTGTCTTCCTCCTAATGTGGCTATACAGCAGTTTCGGGTCAGACTTGACTTTCGATGCTATGTCGTTTTCGTACTGTCGCTGGGCCTCCCTCCTTATCTGTGCATACTCGTTTCTGGCTCTTCTACTAATCTCTCTATTTTCCTGGGTCCTTTGCCTCCTGTACCTTTTCCATTCTCTGGTGCACTTAGTTTTTGCCTCCCTACACCTTCGAGAAAACCTAGGACTCGCTTTGGTCTTTTTATTATTTCTGTTTCCCTTGGGAACAAACCTTTCCTCTGCCTCCTTGCACTTTGTTGCTACATATTCCATCATCTCGTTTACTGATTTTCCTACCAGTTCTCTGTCCCACTGAACCTCCTGCAGGAAGTTCCTCATACCTGTGTAGTCCCCCCTTTTGTAGTTTGGCTTTTTCCATTCAATTCCTGTTACCTTCTCCACTTGTAACTCTACTATATAATCAAAACTCAGAACCACGTGATCGCTAGCTTAAAGGGGCCTCTCGTAAGTGATGTCCTCAATGTCTGAACTGCTCAGGGTGAACACAAGATCCAGTCTTGCTGGCTCATCCTCCCCTCTCTCTTTGGTAGTGTCCCTGACATGTTGATGCATGAGGTTTTCAAGTACCACATCCATCATCTTGGCTTTCCATGTTTCGAGACCCCCATGTGGCTCCAGGTTTTCCCAGTCGATCTCCCTGTGGTTGAAATCGACCATTACCAGTAACTTTGCTCTGCTCGAGTGAGCTCTTCTTGCCACCTCAGCCAGTGTGTCCACCATCGCCCTGTTGTTTTCTTCGTACTCCTCTCTTGGCCTCCTGCAGTTCTGTGGTGGGTTACACATCACTCCTGTGACTATATTCTCCAGACCGAATTGTAACTACTATGTAGTCTCTTTCTCCAATCACGTCCATGCCTGCCATTTCCTCAAATCCCCATTGGTTTTTTATGAGCAGTACAACCCCTCCTCCCCCTCTACTCCTATCTTTTCCCAGGATCTGATATCCCGGTGGGAAGATTGCATCTGTTATTGTCTCAGCGAGTTTTGTTTCTGTGACTGCTATGATGTCTAGGGATTTCTCACTGATTCTTTCGGGCCACTCCTCATGTTTATTCGTTATTCCGTCCGCGTTTGTGTACCAAAATTTCAGCTTCTTTTCTATCACTGTGGTCCTGCAAGAATATTGGGGTTGAAGGAGCGAGAGCCTTGGTGGGGGCCTATGGGGGGCTGTGGTGTAGGTGGGGTTTGTGATGACGGGGGTGGGGTCAGAATGCCCATAAGGGACAGCTGTTGGGGTGAGGGTTGTGATGTGGGTGTTGCTGGAAGAGGGAACAGTGAGTGGGTTGTGGTTTGGGTTGCTCAGTTGCGTTGGGATTGTCACTATTGGAGTCTTTCGGTGGGAGATTTTGCGGGGTGTGTTTGCCCTTCCTCCTGTGTCTGGGTCCTGCTCATCTTCATCATTGCCTCTCGTTCCTCCTTGCGTCTCTGTACCCTCTCTTTCAGTACAGTCCTTTCTTCTTGTGTTCTGTCGCGGTCAAGGTATACTCTCTGGTACCCCTGTTTGTCCCTCAGTCGTGCTTTCTCTTGCAGAATCCTGGTTTGAACTGATTCTTCCTTGAAAATTACTTTGACAGGCCATATCCTTCCACTCGCAAACCACCCAATTCTCCAAAAATTTGTCACCTGGGTCATATCGCCCTCACCTATTGTTTTCATGATGCCTTCAATCATTTTTTTCCTCCTCCTGTTTTATTTCTTCGAAGTTGTCCCCCTTGGCTTCTTGGAGCCCGTGTGTGTGTGTGTGTGTGTGTGTGTGTGTGTACTCACCTAGTTGAGGTTCCGGGGGTCGAGTCCGAGCTCCTGGCCCCGCCTCTTCACTGATCGCTACTAGGTCACTCTCCCTGAGCCGTGAGCTTTATCATACCTCTGCTTAAAGCTATGTATGGATCCTGCCTCCATTACATCGCTTCCCAAACTATTCCACTTACTGACTACTCTGTGGCTGAAGAAATACTTCCTAACATCCCTGTGATTCATCTGTGTCTTCAGCTTCCAACTGTGTCCCCTTGTTACTGTGTCCAATCTCTGGAACATCCTGTCTTTGTCCACCTTGTCAATTCCTCTCAGTATTTTGTATGTCGTTATCATGTCCCCCCTATCTCTCCTGTCCTCCAGTGTCGTCAGGTTGATTTCCCTTAACCTCTCCTCGTAGGACATACCTCTTAGCTCTGGGACTAGTCTTGTTGCAAACCTTTGCACTTTCTCTAGTTTCTTTACGTGCTTGGCTAGGTGTGGGTTCCAAACTGGTGCCGCATACTCCAATATGGGCCTAACGTATACGGTGTACAGGGTCCTGAACGATTCCTTATTAAGATGTCGGAATGCTGTTCTGAGGTTTGCTAGGCGCCCATATGCTGCAGCAGTTATTTGGTTGATGTGCGCTTCAGGAGATGTGCCTGGTGTTATACTCACCCCAAGATCTTTTTCCTTGAGTGAGGTTTGTAGTCTCTGACCCCCTAGACTGTACTCCGTCTGCGGCCTTCTTTGCCCTTCCCCAATCTTCATGACTTTGCACTTGGTGGGATTGAACTCCAGGAGCCAATTGCTGGACCAGGTCTGCAGCCTGTCCAGATCCCTTTGTAGATCTGCCTGGTCTTCGATCGAGTGTATTCTTCTCATCAACTTCACGTCATCTGCAAACAGGGACACCTCAGAGTCTATTCCTTCCGTCATGTCGTTCACAAATACCAGAAACAGCACTGGTCCTAGGACTGACCCCTGCGGGACCCCGCTGGTCACAGGTGCCCACTCTGACACCTCGCCACGTACCATGACTCGCTGCTGTCTTCCTGACAAGTATTCCCTGATCCATTGTAGTGCCTTCCCTGTTATCTCTGCTTGGTCCTCCAGTTATTGCACCAATCTCTTGTGTGGAACTGTGTCAAACGCCTTCTTGCAGTCCAAGAAAATGCAATCCACCCACCCCTCTCTCTCTTGTCTTACTGCTGTCACCATGTCATAGAACTCCAGTAGGTTTGTGACACAGGATTTCCCGTCCCTGAAACCATGCTGGCTGCTGTTGATGAGATCATTCCTTTCTAGGTGTTCCACCACTCTTCTCCTGATAATCTTCTCCATGATTTTGCATACTATGCATGTCAGTGACACTGGTCTGTAGTTTAATGCTTCATGTCTGTCTCCTTTTTTAAAGATTGGGACTACATTTGCTGTCTTCCATGCCTCAGGCAATCTCCCTGTTTCGATAGATGTATTGAATATTGTTGTTAGGGGTACACATAGCGCCTCTGCTCCCTCTCTCAATACCCATGGGGAGATGTTATCTGGCCCCATTGCCTTTGAGGTATCTAGCTCACTCAGAAGCCTCTTCACTTCTTCCTCGGTTGTGTGCACTGTGTCCAGCACTTGGTGGTGTGCTCCACCTCTCCGTCTTTCTGGAGTCCCTTCTGTCTCCTCTGTGAACACTTCTTTGAATCTCTTGTTGAGTTCTTCACATACTTCACGGTCATTTCCTGTTGTCTCTCCTCCTTCCTTCCTTAGCCTGATTACCTGGTCCTTGACTGTTGTTTTCCTCCTGATGTGGCTGTACAACAGTTTCGGGTCAGATTTGGCTTTCGCTGCTATGTCATTTTCATATTGTCTTTGGGCCTCCCTTCTTATCTGCATATTCGTTTCTGGCTCTACGACTGTTCTCCTTATTCTCCTGGGTCCTTTGCCTGGGTCCTTTGTGTGTGTGTGTGTGTACGTACTCGCCTATTAGTACTCACCTATTTGTGGTTGCAGGGGTCGAGTCCTAGCTCCTGGCCCCGCCTCTTCACGGTTGCTACTGGGTCTTCTCTCTCCCCACTCCATGAGCTTTATCATACCTCGTCTTAAAAGTATGTATGGTTCCTGCCTCCACTACATCACTTTCTAGGCTATTCCACTGCCTGACAACTCTATGACTGAAGAAATACTTCCCAATATCCCTCTGACTCATCTGTGTCTTCAACTTCGAATAGTGACCTCTTGTTTCTGTGTCCCCTCCCTGAAACATCCTGTCTTTGTCCACATTGTCTATTCTGTGCAGTATATTATATGTCGTTATCATGTCTCCCCTGACCCTCATGTCCTCTAGTGTCGTCAGGCCGATTTCCCTTAACCTTTCTTCATAAGACATTCCCCTTAACTCTGGAACTAACCTTGTCGCAAACCTTTTCACTTTCTCTAGTCTCTTGACGTGCTTTATCAAGTGCGGGTTCCAAACAGGTGCTGCATACTCCAGTATGGGCCTGATGTACACAGTGTACAGTGTCTTGAACGATTCCTTATTAAGGTATCGGAACGCTGTTCTCAGGTTTGCC
>NW_027201761.1:0-7623 GCF_038502225.1 Cherax quadricarinatus
CTTAGACAATCACTGCAAGCAAATACCAACTCCATTCAATAACTGGGATAAATTCTATGGCAGACATGATACTTATGCAAAGGATGGGGTTCATCCCTCTGGGGAAGAGGTGATAGCTTCGTCCAGAGCAGTCGAGGGGACCATTGCTGAGTTATATAAGACTATTAAGTGAAAGAAAACAGAGGTTTGTGTTGGAAATCAAAGACGGGAGGAGCTAAAGCTACCAAGGTATCTTTAGAAAGCATGTAAAATACACGACATCTCATAAATTAGTCAGTGATAAAAATAAAGAAATTAGTGTGCGAATGGAGGGACTGACAACCTTCAAAGTACGTCTTTATGGGCGATGGACTGATTACGTCTTTACATCTCCACTGTTTCCGCTGCCTCCTCTCTATTTGATTGCTGAAGCCTGGTGTATAGGCGAAACTCATGCTGCACATCAGCCTTACTTATCATGAGAGAGAGCAGGGTCATGGGTGGTATTAGCATTCATAGGAATTGTGTAAGCAAACTTTGCAGTATATTAATGACTCAATATGCGATAAAGCATTTTATTGCAAAGACGTTTCGTTCACCAGGGACTTTATGAATTCTCAATAAAATGCCATAACCCGCCATATTAACATCAGAATATCTTAGAACATACCTGAGAGGAGAGTCACTTTCCTCTTTAGATGTGACTGTGGTAGGAGGGAGAAAGGGAGTGATGGACTTGCAGGTGCATTTCAGAATTAATCCAGGACAATTATTTGTGTTCTAAGTGCCAGTCACCTACTTGTCTGAAAAATCATTTCTCCAACTGGCCAAAGTCAGGTTTCATGATACTTCTGTTTGTCATAAAAGTTACTATTGCGCATATAAATTTCAGTCACTGTGAACAACAGTAGATAAAACTGACTTCACCTAGTAAACCATGAGGCCACTGCAAAGTCTTACTTGGTATGTATAACTTTTGCTATACATACTAGAAGGTATGTATACGGATAGTTTTAGTTCTATTCATAAACCACCACTGGTGTGTCGAGATCATTTAGTACTCAGATGGTTATTGTTATATCGTCTTCCAGTCTATTAACCTTTAAGTTTTCAGTTGACTTTTTCTATGTTAACAGAGCCTAATTTAGAAAGCAACTGGCTCTAATATTCTCGGACCTCTGGTAATGTTAGATACCTAATCGGCTTATTTTTTATATTTGTTATATTGATTATATTGTAGCAGTTTTGATAACGTTGTCAGGGACCTCAAGACTACCCTAGTCCCACCTCTGTCGGCCGATGTTTTAGTGAAGTATGTGGTGATGCCAAATTCCTTTCTTTATACAGTTTTTTGGACGTTTTCTATTCACTGTTGAATCAGGTATATTTGAGTGATGTGAGAAACAAGACAGCCAGCAAGTGGGTAAAAAAAAAATACGAGAAATGCAGATTAAGCTTTTATTTTGGACGATGTTTCTCTCTGGATTGATCTTTACTATGTCTCAAATCTCAGGCAAGATAATTCTCTATCCTGAGTGAAATTTCATTTAAAAATATTGGTTTGTTCTGTATTATGGTGTCTTTACACACACACACACACACACACACACACACACACACACACACACACACACACACACACACACACACACACACACATCACACTGCTTCTTCTGTTCAAAACATAATGCCTGTCCTATACTGCACGTTTTCCTTTTTGTTGACAAAATGTTCGTGGAAGCTCAACGACACGGCTGCCTGTGGATTCCTGCAATTCTTACACGCGATCACTATCTGCTTTGACATTAAAATTTTTCCTATCGAGCAAGATTTGGTGAGAGGTGTGGGAGTCACAGGTAAAGCTAAAGACAATGAGCACTTTTAATGTACAGTATATACAACGAAATATACCGCTTGTGGAAAACTGGCTAGATAAGTACACTTTCCTGCATGAAAATAAACATAGTACAAGCGTTACTTATCTTTTAACAACACGATTTCCAACAGCCGCTCCCTGGAAATCCCTTCGGGATGCTGTTTCAGGTTCCACATAGGTTGTTATTAACAAGTGAGTTAGTCATACAATTTGCTCCAAAGGAGCGTATATCCAGCATTTCATTATTATCTGAAATGTGTAGTGGAACTCACTGGGTTTTGGGTGAATCATCCGCACATCACGTGATCTATTAGTAACTCCAGTCATATTATAATAAAAAAAAGAAGCGCTAAGCCACAAGGGCTATACAGCGCTGCAGGGCAGGAAGGAAGCGAGGGCATCAGGTGGCAAAAGGGAGGTGAATGAGTAATAGGTTATGGATAACAGCGGAGCAGTGGATGGTGAAAGGGTAAAGGGCAGCAAGAGACTGAGCTAGAAAGGGCTGAGGGGAGTGCTTAAGGTATCATCATCAGAGTTTGTGGAGTAAATCAGTCGTTGTCAAGAAGTCAATGAGAGAGTCAGGATTAAGGAAGGGTCCATCAGCAGGAAGGGAAGGTAAAGAGAGAGTAGTAGAACGAAGACGGCGTTGAAGGTAAATTCTGCATGCTCGTTGATATAGAGGGCAGTCTAACAGAATGTGGCTAATCGATACTGGAACTTGACACTGCTCACAGAGAGGTACGGGGTCTCTCTCCATGAGATACCCGTGAGTAAGACGAGTGTGGCCAATGCGAAGACGGGAGAGAGTGGTCTCCCAACCACGGCACTGATGACAAGAAGACGGCCAGTAACCTATGCTCGATTTAATAGAATGAAGTTTGTTACCAAGCAGAGTTGACCAATGTTGCCAACGGGCGTGAAGGTGGGTAGCTATTGTAGCAAAATAGTCCAGAAATGGAACACCTCTATAGGAAATTGGTAGGTCATGTACTGCTGACCGCGCAGCAGTGTCTGCCTGTTCATTGCCCTGTACGTCGACATGACCAGGGACCCAACAAAAAACAATATCTTTATGTTTGGTAGAGATACGGCGTAGCCAAAGTTGGATACGGAGAACTAGGGGGTGAGATGTATCAAATTTTCGTATAGCCTGTAGAGCACTAAGGGAGTCTGAGACTACCACAAATGATGACACAGGCATAGATGCGATACGAATAAGTGCTGCAAGAATGGCATACAATTCAGCAGTAAAAATGCATAGAAATTCAAGAAACCGAGAATAACAACAGATAATGTGTACTAGGTGAGCACAATTTTAAGGCCACTGCGAAGTCGTGTCGTACACCAGATGGCAAGTTACTATAAATTAAACTTTACCTCTAAGAATGTTTTATAGTTCAATTCGTAAACCACCACTGATTTATGAAGTATTCCAGTGTATTAACCTCTTAGCTATAAGTTAACTGTTCTAACCGGTCCTTTAGAGATGCTTCACGAATTATGGCAAGTCTTTGGTTCATTACGAAGGTAATTGCGAATATCCTGCTTCAGGGAATTGCAAATACAAGAAGTTATAAACTTCTTACCCTTATATATCATAATCCTAAAAAAAATTGTTTACAAGCCGTGTGTGTGTGTGTGTGTGTGTGTGTGTGTGTGTGTGTGTGTGTGTGTGTGTGTGTGTGTGTGTGTGCGCGCGCGCGTGCTTGTGTGCGCCCGCGTGTGCACGTGTGTGTATATCTGGGTCTGGGTCTGCGCGTGCGTGTGTGCGTGCGCGTGTGCGTGTATACTCGCCTATTTGTACTCACCTATCTGTGGTTGCAGGGGTCGAGACTCGGCTCCTGGCCCCGCTGCTTCAGTGATCGCTACCAGGGCCTCTCTGCTCCACGAGGGTTATCATACCTCGTCTTAAAGATGTGTGTGGTTCCTGTTTCCACTACCTCGCTTTCTAGACTATTCCACTTCCTGACAACTCTGTGACTGAAGAAATACTTCCTAACATCCCTTTGACTCATCTAAGTCTACAACTTCCAATTGTGACTCCTTGTTTCTGTGTCCCATCTCTGAAACATCCTGTCTCTGTTCACCTTATCTATTCCTCGCAATATTTTGTATGTCGTTATCATGCCTTCCCTAACCCTCCTGTCCTCCAGTGTCGTCAGACCTACTTCCCTTAACCTTTCTTCGTAGGACATTTCCCTTAGCTCTGGAACTAGCCTTGTTGCAAACCTTTGCACTTTCTTTAATTTCTTGACGTGCTTGACCAGGTGTGGGTTTCAAACTGGTGCTGCATACTGAGGTATCGGAACGCTATTCTCATGTTTGCCAGGCGCCCATATGCTGCAGCAGTTATCTGGTTGATGTGTGCTTCTGGAGACGTGCTCGGTATTTTTTTTTTTTTATATTTTATTTAAAACTCAGGTACAAAATATATATGGGTACATAAATTAATATGTAACAAGATACAGGTGGTGACCAATAATCAACTGTGACTACACAAGCTACTGAAATAAGCACATACATAATGACATCAGAACTGACTTCACTCAAATCGGACACTGCTTCTACGTACTGTGCTTCACATAAACAGATGGTCGTATAAAAAACGATAGATACCTACTCAGTAATGCTTACACTCCCCCCCCCCCTGTGAAAACATTCCATTTTCACATTAGTACACACAGTGACAAATCTCTTATACTTAAACATTTATAAGAACATGAAAAACTTCAATGACACTATATAAACACAATCTAGCCATTAAATGGCTGACACTATAAATACAAGTAATGTCTGAACATAATGGCACTACTGCTAACATAGAACACAATCCACACCCTAACCTTCATATACCTTATGGTAAAAATCAATATCGTTCATGGTGGTGGAGTTAATACAGTACCGCTGACGCTTCAATCCCTCCCCACATGCCCAGTAACTGTCTGCTGTCACCAGTCATAACCACCAAAACATTCATTGATGTTAATTACCGTCTCATAATATGTATCATCCTAATAACACGCTATATACATAAACCTACCGAAATAAATAAATTTACACATTGTTCCCTCCTGCAGACAGATTATTTACACTGCCGGAGATAATCTGTACATCACATCCTATAGAGAATGGACAACATTTGACATCTAAAATAATTGTGACCATGTGTTTCGCATGACCTGCTAGTGCAGAGATTTTTTTTTTAACATCACAGTACAAACATATAATACATTAAACTCATGTTGAGCTATAACTATAACACCATCCTACCTACAGCTAACATTACACCTCACACTTACAACTCCGTGTGGGTAGAACCCCCCCCCCTTGTTCCCTCATCCTATCACTTAACTCAAACCTGTTGGAGCTACCCAACAGAATTACACAATATGAACAACACTTGTCTACACCTTCCTCGAAATGGTACATAATCTGTACCCTCAGATACATCCATTTTCACCCTACATTGATGATGTAAGCGACCACTAGAAAACCATTACAGAACATGCAATTCATTGCACTGAACATATTACAGACATACATATTACACCCCCCTCGCCCCCGTGGTTATCCAACCACCACACTATTTACAACCTAGCATACTATAAACAATGGATGCTACCTAAATTGATTTCACATATCATTTACCTCCCAACTATGGTGCCTCAACCTTAACATTGTTAAGGTTGCAACGAAACACTGACTTATAAACAGGTAATTTTACGTGAATACTAAAAATACACATCATGTATTGCTGGGTACTCAGCACAGGAATTAAACATAACATTTGACAAACAGGATAAGACATTTATACCTATGTTAACATTATCTCTTCACACTTTATTGCAACTACCCTTAAACACGAAATTGTGTCTACCCTTATTTTAAAACTGTACGACTTGCAGGTCGCACTACATTTAATACGAAGCCGACAGCTATAAACTTCAAGCTAGTAAATTCAACTGGCAGGAATCCCACATACAAGTTGTGACAGTACTGCACCATCATCAATGCACGCTTACTTAAAACCTAAAATACACAATTTTACTGTTTGGCCTGAGAGCTTGGAAAGCTCTCAGGCCAAACAGGCCAAAACGTGTAATTATCTGGTGACTGTGCCACTTCAAGCAATAATGCACAAACAATAATGCATCTTCTCTCTGAACACTTGTTCATATTCTCAGGCCAAATAAGCTGAGACATGCAGATCACCAGTGACAAACAATAATGCCACAAACATTAAATGCAAAATTATATCACATCATTTCTCTGAACACCGTTCAGAATCTCAGCCCCCACACTATGGAGTGCAAAGCACCCAGAACAAATGTTGATGCAAGTACATGTAACAAATAGGATCAAACCTCCAAATTACAGTGCCAGTACATCTTCAATCAATAATGCCACACACAGTATATACAAAATATAACAGAGCATCGCCAAACAGTAACGGTAATGCTATAAGAGAAACTTATCACACATTAATATACCACACTCAAAACCCACCTCCCCCAAAACCCCTGTAACTCACAATCCCACACACACAAACAGTCAAACCTCTGCGACACACCCCAACACGCAATCTCTCCCCTGGGGGAGGCCAACCCGTTCATGCCCCTGACAATCTATAAAGCCCATAAATCTCTCAATTGGAAATCTCTATAGCCATCCGGGAAATCCTTCTCCCACCTCCCCCCATATATTTCCCCTGTTGCGACACTTTGTCCTATAAAAAGATGCAACTAGGGCCATCCTACGTTCCCCCGCCCCTTTGTCTCTCATTGCCCACGATATAAAAACGAAATCAACCACTAAATAAGCCACTGCCCTTTGAACTTTCACCCCTACCCCACCTACATCTAAACTGAGCACTCACAAAACTGACAACCCTTCCTCCCCCACATGCCGAATCCCTTTCCCCAACCATTCCATCACAACCCCTAGGCGTTGGCAAAAATATACTACATGAAAAGTCGATTCATCTACCCCACAATCTTGACACTCTCCACCCTCCCTTATTCGATTATTACGTAAAACTATCCCTGACGGCAAGATTCCGTAGAGAAACCTATACATTACCTCCCTCACACACGGCCAGATACACAACCCTTTTAACCGACCCCAAATGTCTTCCCATGCGTACATCTGGTACGCCCCTTCCACGGCCACAGTCACCCAAGACCATAGCTTTCTCTCTATGGACCCTACCCGCATGTTCTTCGGATCTCTGACGAGCTTTAATGATTCCGTAGAGAAACCTATACATTACCTCCCTCACACACGGCCAGATACACAACCCTTTTAACCGACCCCAAATGTCTTCCCATGCGTACATCTGGTACGCCCCTTCCACGGCCACAGTCACCCTAGACCATAGCTTTCTCTCTATGGACCCTACCCGCATGTTCTTCGGATCTCTGACGAGCTTTAATGCACACAACAACTCCTCACAGTCTCGCAAATCCTGCCCCCTCCACCATCTTCGAATATCTTCCTGCACAATCCTCATTCCTCCACCCCTCTCTCCACGCACCCACCCGCAGGAACCCGTGCTTCACATATACGCTCTTCAACCTTCATTCCAAGTGAATTAGTCCCAGCCCTCCCTTGGCCACCTCCCTTCTTAACCAATCGCATCCCGAACCCCAGATAAAATGGAAAACCCTACCCAACAATCTCCGGACATCCCCATACACCAAAGGGCACAACGCTGCCACATACCATATTTTACTAAATAAAAGCACATTGACCACAATAACCCTCTGGTG
>NW_027201762.1:0-7623 GCF_038502225.1 Cherax quadricarinatus
ACTTTAAAATTTTGAAAATGTCAGGTTCATTGCAAGCCCATCAGTAATTACGTAGATGTAAAAAATTTGTAAAATCTACCATGAATTTTAGCTGTAAAAATCATGTGTGTGCTCAAAAGTGTTTTTATATAGCCCAAATCGTCCTAAATATGAAGTAAAAATCATTTCATTTATTTTTCGATTTTTCAATACTTCAGGTATATTTTATTATACCTGATGGAATGGAATGGAGCATCGGAACATAGAGTTATTAGCATTATCAAAACCCTATAAAATTTTCGGAAGAAATTCATATCAATTTCGAATATTTCATATATTTTTTAAAACACCTAAAGCACTGAAAATCGAAAAATATGGTAAAATAATGTTTTACATGCGTTTATTTCGACGATTTGGAGCATTTAGAACACTTTCAGACAAACTCCTGACTTTTTAGCTAAAAAAATACATGGATTTTCACACTTGAAATATGTAATGACACAATATTCAATATGAATATAAAATATTCAAAATTATTTTTGAATTTATTCTGAAATTTTATGGGCTTTTTGAAAAATATATACATGCTTTCCAAATGTTGAAAATGCCTCGAAAATATGAATTCCATCAGTATATACTTTTTAAAGATAGCTGGAAGTATTGGAAAATCGAAAAATATTGTAAAATGATGTTTTACTGCATATTTCGACGATTTAGAGCATTTTGAACACTTTCAGACAAAACTGATTTTTCAGCTAAAATGCTTGGATTTTCAAACTTTTTATCAGAATTACTGATGGAATTGCATTTTATGCTGAATGTAACTTAAATATGACATTTTTGTGTAATATTGTGTCAATACATATTTCAAGTGTGAAAATCTATGTAATTTTAGCTTAAGGTGGCCATTAGGTTTGTCCAAAAAGTGCTCTAAATGTTTCTTAAGTCGTCCAGAAATATGCAGCAGCATCATTTTAATCCACATTTTTCGATTTTTTCAAGGCTTGAGGTATTTTTAAAAATATATGAAATATTCTAGAATTATTTTGAATTCTTCGAAATTTTATGGGCTTTTTTCAAAAATATGGTAATAGAGTTTCAAAATGTTGGGAAAAATGCCTCGAAAATATGAAAATTCGATCTGTATATAATTTTAAAAATCCTCCCGAGGCATTGAAAAATCGGAAAAATATGGTAAAATGATTTTTCGCATATTTAGACGAATTGGAGAATTATAGAAAACAATTTCCCAGACAAACCAGGATTAGGCTAAAATTCATGGATCAAAAAGGCTATAAGGAATTACTGGTTGGAATTTTGGAAATGGAGCATCACATTTTAAAGTACAATTTCATATCGAAAAGAAAAATAACCAAGATTGAAACAATTTTGAACACTGATATATAACAACAACCCCTGAAGAACTTGAAACATTTCACAACTTGGAATGTCACATATTTTTAAAAACACCCGAAGCATTGAAAAAATCCATGAACTTTACCTAAAAAATCATGATTTTCGAAAAGTGTTCTATATACTCCCAAATCGTCGAAATATGCAAGTAAAATTCATTTTACCATCATTTTTTCAAGATTTTTTCAATACTTCCGGTATATTTTTGATGGAATTGGAATTATTATGGAGCATTTTTTCAGCATTTGAAAGTATATTACATATTTATCGAAGAAATTCAAAAATAATTTTGAATATTTCATAGATTTAAAAACACCTGAAGCGCATTGAAAATAGATATTATTGTAAAATGCTATTTTACTGTCATATTTAACGATCGATTTGGGAGCATTTAGGCGCTTTTTCAGACAAACTTGAATTTTTAGCTAAAATTCATGGATTTTCAATGTTTTTTATCAGAATTACTGATGGAATTGAAATTTTCGAGCATTTTCTAACATTTTAGTATATTACATATTTTTCAAAAGCCAATAAAATTTCGAAGAAATTAAAATAACTTTTGAATATTTCATAATACTTTTGAAAATACCTGAAGCATTGGAAAAAACTCGAAAAATATTGTAAAATAATGTTTGCTGCGTATTTAGACGATTTGGAGCATTTAGAACACTTTTCATAGAAACGTGTTTTTTTTAGCTAAAATACATGGATTTTCACACTTGAAACATGTATTGACACAATATTACACAAAAATGTCATATTTAAGATACTTTCAGCATAAAATTGTATTCCATCAGTGTTCTTAATGCTCTAAATCGTCGAAATATGCAGTAAATTTTTTTCAATGCTTCATGTTTTTTTTTTTAAATATATATTGACGGAATTGATGTTTTCGAGCATTTTCAACATTTTAAAGTATATTACATATTTTTCAAAAAGCCCATAAAATTTCAAAGAAATTCAAAAAAAATTTTGAATGTTTCATGTATTTTTAAAAACACCTTAAGCATTGAAAAAAAATCGAAAAATATGGTAAAATGATGTTTTACTGCATATTTCGATTATATAGAGCATTTAGAACACTTTTCAGACAAACCTGATTTTTTAGTTAAAATTCATGGATTTTCAAACTTTTTTATCAGAATTACTGATAGAATTGAATTTTATTCTGAAAGTAACTTATATATGACAATTTTGTGTTATTTTGTAATATTTCAAGTGTGAAAATCCATGTATTTCAGCTAAAAAAAACAGGTTTGTCTGAAAAGTTTTCTAAATGCTCCAAATCGTAGAAATATGCAGTAAAAATCATTTTACCATATTTTTCGATTTTTTCAATACTTCAGGTATTATAAAAAATTATATACTGATTATATACTGATTTTCAAGCGATTTTCAACATATGAAAGTATATTACATATTTTTCCAAAAGCCTATAAAATTTCGAAGAAATTCAAAAATAATTTTGAATATTTAAAAATTTTTTAAAAACACCTAAAGCATTGAAAAAATCGAAAAATATGGTAAAATAATATTTTACTGCATATTTCGACGATTTGGAGCATTTAGAACACTTTTCAGACAAACACTTGAAATATGTATTGACACAGTATTACACAAAAATGTCATATTTAAGTTACTTTCAGAATAAAATTCTATTCCATCAGCAATTCTGATAAAAAAGTTTGAAAATCCATGAACTTCAGCTAAAAAATCAGATTTGTCTCAAAAGTGTTTTAAATACTCTATATCGTCGATATATGTAGTAAAACCATTTAACATATTTTTCGATTTTTTCAATGTTTCAGGTTTTTTTTTTTAAATATATACTGATGGAATTGATATTTTCGAGCATTTTTCAACATTTGAAAGTATATTACATATTTTTCAACAAGCCCATGAAATTTCGAAGAAATTTAAAAAATATTTTGAATATTTCATATATTTTTTGAAAACATCTGAAGCATTGAAAAAATAGAAAAATATTGTAAAATGATGTTTTACTGCATATTTCAACGATTTGGAGCATTTTCAAACAAACCTGATTTTTTAGCTAAAATTCATGGATTTTCAAAGTTTTTATCAGAATTACTAATGAATTGAATTTTTGGGCATTTCCAACATTTTATTTTAGCTAAAAAAAATAGGTTTGTCCAAAAAGTGCTCTAAATGTTCCAAGTCGTCGAAATATACAGTAAAACATCATTTTACCATATTTTTCGATTTTTTTCAAGGCTTGAGGTGTTTTTAAAAAATATATGAAATATTCAGAATTACTAATGAATTGAATTTTTAGGCATTTCCAACATTTTAAAGTATACGATATATTTTTCAAAAAGCCCATAAAATTTCGAAGAAATTCAAAAATAATTTTGAATATTTCATATATTTTTTAAAAACACCGGAAGCATTGAAAAAATCGAAAATTATGGAAAAATCATGTTTTTCTGCACATTTCGACGATTTGGAGCATTTAGAACACTTTTCAGACAAACCCGATTTTTTAGCTAAAATACAAGGAATTTCACACTTGAAATATGTATTGACACAATATTCAATATGAATATAAAATATTCAAAATTATTTTTGAATTTATTCGAAATTTTAAGGGCTTTTTGAAAAATATGTAATATGCTTTCAAATGTTGAAAAATGCTCGAAAATATGAATTCCATCAGTATATATTTTTTTAAAAATAGCTGAAGCATTGAAAAAATCGAAAAATATTGTAAAATGATGTTTTACTGCATATTTCGATGATTTAGAGCATTTTGAACACTTTTCAGACAAAACTGATTTTTCAGCTAAAATTCTTGGATTTTCAAACTTTTTTATCAGAATTACTGATGGAATTGCATTTTATGCTGAATGTAACTTAAATATGACATTTTTGTGTAATATTGTGTGAATACATATTTCAAGTGTGAAAATCAATGTATTTTAGCTAAAAAAATAGGTTTGTCCAAAAAGTGCTCTAAATGCTCCAAGTCGTCGAAATATGCAGTAAAAATCATTTTACCATATTTTTCGATTTTTTCAATGCTTCAGGTTGTTTTTTTTAAATATATACTGATGGAATTGATATTTTCGAGCATTTTCAACATTTTAAAGTATATTTCATATTTTTCAAAAAGAAAATAAATTTTCGAAGAAATTCAGAAATTTTTGAATAATATATACTCCTCGATGGTAAAATGATTGATATTTCGACGATTTCGAGCTTTGAAAATCCATGAATTTTAGCTAAGAAATCAGATTTGCCTGAAAAGTGTTCTAAATGCTCTAAATCGTAGAAATACGCAGTAAAACATCATTTTACCATATTTTTTTTATTTTTTCAATGGTTCATGTATTTTTGAAAAATATATGGAATATTCAAAATTATTTTTCAATTTCTTCGAAATTTTATGTTCTTTTTGAAAATATGTAATACACTTTCAAATGTTCAAAAATGCTCTAAATATCAATTCCATCAGCATATATTTTTTAAAAACACCAGAAGCATTGAAAAAATCGAAAAATATGGTAAAATCATGTTTTTCTGCACATTTCGACGATTTGGAGGATTTAGAACACTTTTCAGACAAACGTGATTTTTTAGCTAAAGTTCATAGATTTTCAAACTTTTTTATCAGAATTACTGAGGGAAATGAATTTTATGCTGAAAATAACTTAAATAGGACATTTTTGTGTAATATTGTAATATTTCAAGTGTGAAAATCCATGTATTTTAGCTTAGAAAACAGGTTTGTCCGAAAAGTGTTCTAAATGCTCCAAATCGTCGAAATATGCAGTAGAACATGATTTAGCCATATTTCTCGACTTTTTCAATGCTTCAGGTGTTTTTAAAAAATATATGAAATATTCAAAATTATTTTTGAATTTCTTCAGAATTTATGGGTTTTTGAAAAAGGTGTAATATACTTTACAATTTTGAAAATCCTCGAAAATTTCAATTCCATCAGTAATTCTGATAAAAAAAACTTTGAAAATCCATGAATTTTAGCTAAAAAATCATGTTTGTCTAAAAAGTGTTCTATATACTCCAAATCGTCGAAGTATGAAGTAAAAATCATTTTACCATATTTTTCGATTTTTTTCAATGCTTTAGGTATTTTAAAAAATTTTATACTGATGGATTTTTCAAGCGTTTTTCAACATTTGAAAGTATATTACATATTTTACAAAAAGCTTATAAGATTTCGAAGAAATTCAAAAATAATTTTGAATATTTCATATATTTTTTAAAAACACCTAAAGCATTGAAAAAATCGAAAATTATGATAAAATAATGTTTTACTGCATATTTCGACGATTTGGAGCATTTAGAACACTTTTAAGACAAACCTGGTTTTTTGCTAAAATACATGGATTTTCAAACTTGAAACATGTATTGACACAGTATTACACAAAAATGTCATATTTAAGTTACTTTCAGAATAAAATTCTATTCCATCAGTAATTCTTATAAAAAAGTTTGAAAATCCATGAACTTCAGCTATAAATTCAGGTTTGTCTGAAAAGTGTTTTAAATGCTCTACATCGTCGAAATATGCAGTAAACCCATTTTAATATATTTTTCGATTTTTCAATGCTTCAGGTTTTTTCCTTTTTTTAATATATACTGATGGAATTGATATTTTCGAGCATTTTTCAACATTTGAAAGTATATTACATATTTTTCAACAAGCCCATGAAATTTCGAAGAAATTCAAAAAACATTTTGAATATTTCATATATTTTTTGAAAACACCTAAAGCATTGAAAAAATAGAAAAATATTGTAAAATGATGTTTTACTGCATATTTCGACGATTTGGAGCATTTAGAGCACTTTTCATGGATTTTCAAAGTTTTTATCAGAATTACTTATGAATTGAATTTTTGGGCATTTCCCACATTTTAAAGTATACTATATATTTTTCAAAAAGCCCATAAAATTTCGAAGAAATTCAAAAATAATTTTGAATATTTCATATATTTTTTAAAAACACCTGAAGCATTGAAAAAATCGAAAAATATGGTAAAATCATGTTTTTCTGCACATTTCGACGATTTGGAGCATTTACAACACTTTTCAGACAAACCTGATTTTTTAGCTAAATTACATGGATTTTCACACTTGAAATATGTATTGACACAATATTCAATATGAATATAAAATATTCAAAATTATTTTTGAATTTATTCGAAATTTTAAGGAATATTTGAAAAATATGTAATATGCTTTCAAATGTTGAAAAATGCTCGAAAATATGAATTCCATCAGTATATATTTTTTAAAAATAGCTGAAGCATTGAAAAAATCGATAAATATTGTAAAATGATGTTTTACTGCATATTTCGACGATTTAGAGCATTTAGAACACTTTTCAGACAAAACTGATTTTTCAGCTAAAATTCTTGGATTTTCAAACTTTTTTATCAGAATTACTGATGGAATTGCATTTAATGCTGAAAGTAACTTAAATATAACATTTTTGTGTAATATTGTGTCAATACATATTTCAAGTGTGAAAATCTATGAATTTTAGCTAAAAAAAAATAGGTTTGTCCAAAAAGTGCTCTAAATGCTCCAAGTCGTCGAAATATGCAGTAAAACATCATTTTACCATATTTTTCGATTTTTTCAAGGCTTGAGGTGTTTTTAAAAAATATATCAAAATATTCACAATTATTTCTGAATTTCTTCGAAATTTTATGGGCTTTTTCAAAAATATGTAATAGAGTTTCAAATGTTGAAAAATGCTCGAAAATATGAAATCCATCTGTATATAATTTTTAAAAATCCCTGAGGCATTGAAAAAATCGAAAAATATGGTAAAATGATTTTCTCTGCATATATAGACGAATTGGAGAATATAGAAAACATTTCAGACAAACCAGATTTTTTTAGCTAAAATTCATGGATTTTCAAAGTTTTTATAAGAATTACTGTTGGAATTGAAATTTTCGAGCATTTTCAACATTTTAAAGTATATTTCATATTTTTCAAAAAGAAAATAAATTTTCGAAGAAATTCAGAAATAATGAATTTTGAATTATATTACAACAACTCCTGAAGAATTGAAATATTTACAACAATTGAATGTTTGCACATACTTTTAAAAACACCTGAAGCATTTGGAAAAAATCCAATGGAACTCATCCTAAAAAAATCATGTTTTTCTAAAAAGTGTTCTATATACTTCCAAATGTCGAAATATGAAGTAAAATTTTTTCAATTTTACTCT
>NW_027201763.1:0-7619 GCF_038502225.1 Cherax quadricarinatus
ACACCAGGAACCACGACCCAGGCACCAGTCATCAGACACCAGGCACCACGAACCAGGCACCAGTCATCAGACACCAGGCACCTGGAACCAGGCACCAGTTATCAGACACCGGGCATCACGAACCGGGCACCAGCCATCAGACACCAGGCACCACGAACCAGGCACCAGCCATCAGACACCAGGCACCACGAATCAGACACAAGCCATCAGACACCAGGCACCAAGAACCAGGCACCAGTCATCAGACACCAGGCACCACGAACCAGGCACCAGTCATCAGACACCAGGCACCAGGATCCAGGAACCGGTCATCAGACACAAGGCATCACGAAACGGGCAACAGCCATCAGACACCAGGCACAACGAATCGTGCACCAGCCACCAGACACCAGGTACCACGAACCAGGCACCAGCCATCAGACACCAGGCACCACGAACCAGGCACCAGCCATCAGACACCAGGCACCACGAACCAGGCACCAGCCATCAGACACCAGGCACCACGAACCAGGCACCAGCCATCAGACACCAGGCACCATGAACCAAACACCAGCCATCATACACCAGGCACCACGAACCAGGCACCAGTCATCAGACACCAGGCACCTCGAACCAGGCACCAGTCATCAGACACCAGGTACCAGTCATCAGACACCAGGAACCACGAACCAGGCACCAGCAATCATACACCAGGCACTACAAACCGTCCACCAGCCATCCGACACGAAGCACAACGAATCAGACACCAGATATCAGACACCAGGCACCACGAACCAGGCACCAGTCATCAGACACCAGGCACCACGAACCAGGCACCAGTCATCAGACACGAGGCACCACGAATTAGACACCAGCCATCAGACACCAGGCTCCACGAACCAGGCACCAGTCATCAGACACCAGGCACCACGAACCAGGCACCAGTCATCAGACACCAGGCACCACGAACCAGGCACCAGCCATCATACACCAGGCACCACGAGCCGGGCTCCATCCATCAGACACCAGACACCACGAACCAGGCACCAGTCATCAGACACCATGCACCACGAACCAGGCACCAGTTATCGGACACCAGGCACCACGAACCAGGCACCAGTCATCAGACAACATGCACCACGAACCAGGCACCAGTTATCAGACACTAGGCACCACGAACCAGGCACCAGTCATCAGGCACCAGGCATCACGAACCGGGCACCAGGCATCATACACCAGGCACCACGAACCAGGAACCAGTCATCAGACGCCAGGCACCACGAACCAGGCACCAGTCATCAGACACCAAGCACCACGATCCAGGCACCAGTTTTCGGACACCGGGCATCACGAACCGGGCACCAGCCATCAGACACCAGGCACCACGAATCAGACACAAGCCATCAGACACCAGGCACTACGAACCAGGCACCAGTTACCAGACACCAGGCACCACGAACCAGGCACCAGTCATCAGACTCCAGGCACCAGGATCTATGCACCAGTCATCAGATACAAGGCATCACGAAACGGGCAACAGCCATCAGACACAAGGCACCACGAACCAGGCACCAGCCATCAGACACAATGCACCACGAACCAGGCACCAGCCATCAGACACCATGCAACACGAACCAGGCAGCAGCCATTAGACACCAGGCACCACGAACCAGGCACCAGCCATCATACACCTGGCACCACGAACCAAGCACCAGTCATCAGACACCAGGCACCACGAACCAGGCACCAGTCATCAGACACCAGGCACCACGAACCTGGCACCACTTATCAGACACCGGGCATCACGAACCGGGCAAAAGCCATCAAACACCTGGCACCACGAATCGGGCACCAGTCATCAGACACCAGACACCACGAACCAGGCACCAGTCATCAGACACCAGGCACCAAGATCCAGGCACCAGTCATCAGACACAAGGCATCACGATTCTGGCAACAGCCATCAGACACAAGGCACCACGAACCAGGCACCATCCATCAGACACCATGCACCACGAACCAGGCACCAGCCATCAGACACCATGCACCACGAACCAGGCAGCAACCATTAGACACCAGGCACCTCGAACCAGGCACCAGCCAACATACACCAGGCACCACGAACCAAGCACCAGCCATCAGACACCAGGCACCACGAACCAGGCACCAGCCATCAGACACCAGGCACCTGCCATCAGACACCAGGCACCACAAACCAGGCACCAGCCATCAGACACCGTGAATCACGAACCAGGCACCAGCCATCAGACACCAGGCACAACGAACCAGGAACCAGCCATCAGACACCAGGCACCACGAATCAAGCACCAGCCATCAGACACCAGGCACAATGAACCAAGCACCAGCCATCAGACACCAGGCACAACGAACCAGGCACCAGTCTTCAGACAAAAGGCACCACGAACGAGGTGCCAGCCATCATACACCAGGCAACACGAACCAAGCACAAGCCATCAGACACCAGGCACCACGAACCAGGCACCAGTCATCAGACACCAAGCCCCACGAATTAGGCACCAGCTATCAGACACCAGGCACTATGAACCAAGCACGAGCCATCAGACACCAGGCACCACGAACCAAGCACCAGCCATCAGACACCAGGCACCACGAACCAGGCACCAGCCGTCAGACACCAGGCGCCTCGAACCAGGCACCAGCCATGAGACACCAAGCACCACCAACCAGGCACCAGCCATCAGACACCAGGCACCACGAACCAGGCAATAGTCATCAGACACCAGACAGCACGAACAAGGCACCAGCCATCATACACCAGGCACAACGAACAAGGCACCAGCCATCATACACCAGGCACCACGAACCAAGCACCAGCCATCATAAACCAGGCACCAAACCAGGCACAAGCCATTAGACACCAGGCACCACGAACTAGGCACCAGCCATCATTCACCAGGCATCACGAACCAAGCACCAGCCATCATACACCAGGTACCATGAACCAGGCACCGGCCATCAGACACCAGGCTCCACGAACCAGGCATCAGCCGTAATACACCAGGCACCACGAACCAAGCACCAGCCGTCAGAGACCAGGCACCACAAACCAGGCACCAGCCATCATACACCAGGCACCACGAACCAAGCACAAGCCATCATACACCAGGCACCACGAACCAGGCACCAGCCATCAGACACCAGGCACCACTAACCAGGCACCAGCAATCATACACTAGGCACCACGAACCAAGCACAAGCCATCATACACCAGGCACCAGTCATAAGACACCAGGCACCACGAACCAAACACCAACCATCAGACACCAGGCTACACGAACCAGGCACCAGCCATCATACACCATGCACCACGAACCAAACACCAGCCATCATACACCAGGCACCACGAACCAGGCACCAGCCATCAGACACCAGTCACCACGAACCAGGCACCAATCATAAGACACCAGGCACCACGAACCAGGCACCAGCCATCATACGCCAGGCACCACGAACCAGTCACCAGCCATTAGACACCAGGCACCACGAAGCAGGCACCAGTCATCAGACACCAGGCACCACGAGCCAGGTACCAGTCATCAGACACCAGGAAACACGAACCGTGCACCAGCCATCAGACAGCAGGCACCACGAACCAGGCACCAGCCATCAGACACCAGGCACCACGAACCAGGCACCAGCCACCAGACACCAGGCACCATGAAGCAAGCACCACCCATCATACACCAGGCACCACGAACCATGCACCAGCCATCAGACACCAGGCACCACGAACCAGGCACCAGCCATCAGACACCAGGCACAACGAACCAGGCACCAGTCATCATACACCAGGCACCACGAACCAGGCACCAGCCATCAGACACCAGTCACCACGAACCAGGCACCAGTCATCAGACACCAGGCACCACGAACCTGGCACCGGCCATCAAACACCAGGCACCACGAACCAGGCACCAGCCATCAGGCACCAGACACCACGAACCAGGCACCAGCCATCAGACACCAGGCACCACGAAGGAGGCACCAGTCATCAGACACCAGGCACCACGAACCAGGCACCAGCCATCAGACACCAGGCACCACGAACCAGGCACAAGCCATGAGACACCAGGCACCACGAACCAGGCACCAGTCATCAGACACCAGGCACCACGAACCAGGCACCAGCCATCATACACCAGGCACGACGAACTGAGCACCAGCCATCAGACACGAGGCACCTCGAACCAGGCACCAGTCATCAGACACCAGGCACCACGAACGAGGCACCAGTCATCAGACACTAGGCACCACGAACCAGGCACCAGTCATCAGACACCAGGCATCACGAACCGGCCACAAGGCATCAGACACCAGGCACCACGAACCAGGCACCAGTCATCAGACACCAGGCACCACGAACCAGGCACCAGTCATCAGACACCAGGCACCACGAACCAGGCACCAGTCATCAGACACCAGGCACCACGAACCAGGCACCAGTCATCAGACACCAGGCATCACGAACCGGCCACAAGGCATCACGAACCGGCCACAAGGCATCAGACACCAGGCACCACGAACCAGGCACCAGTCATCAGACACCAGGCACCACGAACCAGGCACCAGCCATCAGACACCAGGCACCACGAACGAGGCACCAGTCATCAGACACTAGGCACCACGAACCAGGCACCAGTCATCAGACACCAGGCACCAGCCATCATACACCAGGCACCACGAACCAAGCACCAGCCATCAGACACCAGGCACCACGAACCAGGCACCAGTCATCGGACACCAGGCACCACGAACCAGGCATCAGCCATCAGACACCAGGCACCACGAATCAGACACCAGTCATCAGACACCAGGTACCACGAACCAGGCACCAGTCATCAGATACCAGGCACCACGAACCAGGAACCAGTCATCAGACACCAGACACCACGAACCAGGCACCAGTCATCAGACACCAGGCATCACGAACCGGGCAGCAGCCATCAGACACCAGGCATCACGAACCAGGCAGCAGCCATCAGACACCAGGCATCACGAATCAGACACCAGGCACCACGAACCAGGCACCAGTCATCAGACACCAGGCAACACGAACCAGGCACCAGTCATCAGACGACAGACACCACGAACCATGCACCAGTCATCAGACACCAGGCATAACGAACCGGGCACCAGCCATCAGACACCAGGCTCCACGAACCAGGCACCAGCCATCAGACACCAGGCACCACGAACCAGACACCAGCCATCATACACCAGGCACCACGAACCAAGCACCAGCCATCATACACCAGGCACCGAGACCAGGCACCAGTCATCAGACACTAGGCACCACGAACCAGGCACCAGTCATCAGACACCAGGCATCACTAACCGGGCGCCAGCCATCAGACACCAGGCACCGCGACCCAGCCACCAGTCATCAGACACCAGGCACTACGAACAAGGCACCAGTCATCAGACACCAGGAACCACGAACCAGCCACCAGTTATCAGATACCAGGCATCACGAACCGGGCACCAGCCATCAGACACCAGGCACCACGAACCAGGCACCAGCCATCAGACACTAGGCACCACGAACCAGGCACCAGTCATCAGGCTCCAGGCATAACGAACCGGGCACCAGCTATCAGACACAAGGCACAACGAATCAGGCACCAGTCATCAGACACCAGGCACCACGAACCAGGCACCAGTCATCAGACACCAGGCACCACGAACCAGGCACCAGTCATCAGACACCAGGCACCACGAACCAGGCACCAGCCATCAGACACCAGGCACCACGAACCAGGCACCAGTCATCAGACACCAGGCACCACGAACCAGGCACCAGTCATCAGACACCAGGCACCACGAACCGCACCAGACACCAGGCATCACGAATCAGACACCAGCCATCAGACACCAGGCACCACGAACCAGGCACCAGTCATCAGACACCAGGCACCACGAACCAGGCACCAGCCATCAGACACCAGGCACCACGAACCAGGCACCAGCCATCAGACACCAGGCACCACGAACCAGGCACCAGTCATCAGACACCAGGCACCAGCCATCATACACCAGGCACCACGAACCAGGCACCAGCCATCAGACACCAGGCACCACGAACCAAGCACCAACCATCATACACCAGGCACCACGAACCAAGCACCAGCCATCAGACTCCAGGCACCACGAACCAGGCACCAGCCATGAGACACCAGGCACCACGAACCAGGCACCAGTCATCAGAAACCAGGCACCACGAACCAGGCACCAGACATCAGACACAATGCACCACGAACCAGGAACCAGTCATCAGGCACCAGGCATCACGAACCGGGCACAAGCCATCAGACACCAGGCACCACGAACCAGGCACCAGTCATCAGACACCAGGCACCGGCCTTCACACACCAGGCACCACGAACCAGGCACCAGTCATCAGACACCAGGCACTATGAACGAAGCACGAGCCATTAGACACCAGGCACCACGAACCAAGCACCAGCCATCAGATACCAGGCACCACGAACCAGGCACCAGCCATGAGACACCAGGCACCACGAACCAGGCACCAGTCATCAGACACCAGGCACCGGCCTTCACACACCAGGCACCACGAACCAGGCACCAGTCATCAGACACCAGGCACCGGCCTTCACACACCAGGCACCACGAACCAGGCACCAGTCATCAGACACCAGGCACCGGCCTTCACACACCAGGCACCACGAACCAGGTACCAGCCATCAGACACCAGGCACCACGAACCAGCACCAGTCATCAGACACCAGGCACCACGAACAAAGCACCAGTCATCAGACACCAATCACCACGAACCAGGCACCAATTATCAGACACCAGGCATCACGAACCGGGCACCAGCCATCAGACACCAGGCACCACGAACCAGGTACCAGCCATCAGACACCAGGCACCACGAACCAGCACCAGTCATCAGGCTCCAGGCATAACGAACCGGGCACCAGCTATCAGACACAAGGCACAACGAATCAGGCACCAGTCATCAGACACCAGGCACCACGAACCAGGCACCAGTCATCAGACACCAGGCACCTGGAACCAGGCACCAGTTATCAGACACCGGGCATCACAAACCGGGCACCAGCCATCAGACACCAGGCACCACGAACCAGGCACCAGCCATCAGACACCAGGCACCACGAATCAGACCAGCCATCAGACACCAGGCACCAGAACCAGGCACCAGCCATCAGCCACAAGGCACCACGAACCACGCACCAGTCATCAGACACCAGGCACCGGCCTTCACACACCAGGCACCACGAACCAGGCACCAGTCATCAGACACCAGGCACCAGCCTTAACACACCAGGCACCACGAACCAGGCACCAGTCACGACCACCAGGCACCAGTCATCAGACACCAGGCACCACGAACGAGGCACCAGTCATCAGACACTAGGCACCACGAACCAGGCACCAGTCATCAGAGACCAGGCACCACGAAACAGGCACCAGTCATCAGACACCAGGCATCACGAACCAAACTGAGACACCAGGCACCACGGGCACCAGCCATCATACACCAGGCACCACGAACCAGGCACCAGTCATCAGACACCAGGCACCACGAATCAGGCACCAGTTTTCAGACACCA
>NW_027201764.1:0-7595 GCF_038502225.1 Cherax quadricarinatus
CCCTGGCAAACTGTGTTGTCTACCCTGGCAAGCAATGTTGTCTACCCTGGCAAGCAGTGTTAACATCTAGCTCTGATGTGGGTACCTCAGTATCACAAGTTGTCTACCCTGGCAAGCTGTGTTGTCTTCACTGGCAAGCTGTGTTAACACCTGGCTCTGAGGTGGGTACCTAAGCCTCACAATTTGTCTACCCTGGCAAACTGTGTTAACACCTAGCTCTGAGATGGGTACCTCAGCCTCACAAGTTGTCTACCTTGGCATGCTGTGTTGTCTACCCTGGCAAGCTGTGTTAACACCTAGCTCTGTGGTGGGTACCTCAGCCTAACAAGTTGTCTACCCTAGCAAGCTGTGTTAATACCTAGCTCTGAAGTGGATACCTCAACCTCACAAGTTGTCTACCCTGGCAAGCTGTGTTGTCTACCCTGGCAAGCTGTGCTGCCTACACTGGCAAGCTGTGTTAACACCTTGCTCTGAGGATGGCAGATCAGGCTCACAAGTTGTCTACCCTGGCAAGCTGTGTTAACACCTAGCTATGAGGTGGGTACCTCAGCCTAACAAATAGTCTACCTTGGCTAGCCGTGTTAACACCTAGCTATGAGATGGGTATATCAGCCTCACAAGTTGTCTATACTGGCAAGCTGTGTTTTCTACACTGCAATCTGTGTTGTCTACCCTGGCAAGCTGTGTTAACACCTAGCACTGAGGTGGGTACCTCAGCCTCACAAGTTGTCTACCCTGGCAAGCTGCGTTGTCTATCCTAGCAAGCTGTGTTGTCTACTCTGGTAAGTTGTGTTGTCTACCATGGCAAGCTGTGTTAACACCTAGCTCTGAGGTTGGTACCTCAGCCTCACAAGTTTTCTACCGTGGCATACTGTCTTAACCTAGCTCTGAGGTTGTTACCTGAGCCTCACAAGTTGTCTACCTTGGCAAGCTGTGAAAACACCTAGCTCTGAGTTGGGTACCTCCGCCTCACAAGTTGTCTATGCTTACTAGCTGTGGTAACACCGAGCTCTGAGGTGGGTACCTCGGATAAACAAGTTGTCTTCCCTGGTAAGCTGTCTTGTCTACCCTGGCAAGCTGTGTTGTCTACCCTGGCATGCTGCGTTGTCTACCCTGGCAAATTATGTTAACACCTAGCTCTGAGGTGGGTACCACAGCCTCACAAGTTGTCTACCCTGGCAAGCTAAGTTAACACCTGTCTCTGAGGTGGGTACCTCAGCCTCACAAGTTGTCTACTCTGGCAAGCTGCGTTAACACCTATCTCTTAGGTGGCTACCTCTGCCTCAATAGCTGTCTACCCTGGCAAGCTGTGTTGTCTACCCTGGCAAGCTGTGTTTTCTACCCTGGCAAGCAGTGTTAACACCTAGCTCTGAGGTGAGTTCCTCAGACTCACAAGTGGTCTACCCTGGCAAGCTGGTTTAACACTGAGCTCTGAGGTAGGTTTCTCACTCTCACAAGTTGTCTACCCTGGCAAGCTGTGTTAACTCCTAGCTCTGACGTGGGTTATTCAGCCTCACACGTTGTCTGCCCTGGCAAACTGTGTTAACACCTAGCTCTGAGGTTGGTACCTCTGCCTTACAAGTTGTCTACCCTGGCAAGCTGTGTAGTCTACCCTGACAAGCTGTGTTCTCTACCCTGGCAAGCTGTGTTGTCTACCCTGGCAAGCTGTGTTAACACCTAGCTCTGAGGTGGGTACATCAGCCTTACAAGCTGTCTTCCCTGGCAAGCTCTGTTAACATCTAGCTCTGAGGTGGGTACCTCAGCCTCACAAGTTTTCTACCCTGGCAAGCTGTGTTAACACCTAGCTCTGAAGTGGGTACCTCAGCCTCACAAGTTGTCTACCTTGGCAAGCTGTGTTAACACCTAGCACTGAGGTGGGTGCCTCAGCCTCTCAAGTTGTCTACCCTGGCAAGCTGTGTTGTCTATCCTTTCAAGCTGGGTTGTCTAACCTTGCAAGTTGTGTGGTCTACCCTGGCAAGCTCTGGTAAAACCTAGCTTTCAGGTGGGTACCTCAGCATCACAAGTTTTCTAACCTGGCATACTGTGTTAACCTAGCTCTGAGGTGGGTACCTCAGCCTAGCAAGTTGTCTACGCTTACAAGCTGTGGTAACACCAAGCTCTGGGGTGGGTACCTCGGCCTAACAAGTTGTCTACCCTGGCAAGCTGTGTTGTCTACCCTGGCAAGCTGTGTTGTCTACCCTGGCAAGCTGTCTTGTCTAACCTGGCAAGCTGTGTTGTCTACCCTGGCAAGTTATGTTAACACCTAGCTCTGAGGTGGGTACCTCAGCCTCACAAGTTGTGTATCATGGCAAGCTATGTTAACACCTGTCTCTGAAGTGGGTACCTCAGCCTCACAAGTTTTCTACCCTGGCAAGCTGGGTTAACACCTATCTCATAGGTGGGTACCTCAGCCTCACTACCTGTCTACCCTTGCAAGCTGTGTTGACTACCCTGGCAAGCTGTGTTGTCTACCCCAGCAAGCAGTGTTAACACCTAGCTCTGAGGTGAGTTCCTCAGACTCTTGCAAGCTGTGTTAACACCTAGCTCTGAGGTGGGTTCCTCAGCCTCACAAGTTGTCTGCCCAGGCAAGCTGTGTTAACTCCTAGCTCCGAGGTGGGTACTTCAGCCTCACAAGTTGTTTGCCCTGGCAAACTGTGTTAACACCTAGCTCTGAGGTGCGTACCTCAGCCTCACAAGTTGTCTAACCTAGCAAGTTGTTTTAACACCTAGCTCTGAGGTGGGTACCTCAGCCTCACAAGTTATCTACCCTAGCAAGCTGTGTTAACACCTAGCTCTGAGGTGGGTACCTCAGCCTCACAAGTTGTCTACCCTGGCAAGCAGTGTTAACATGTAGCTGAGGTGGGTACGTCAACCTCAAATGTTGTCTACAATGCCAAGCTGTGTTAACACCTTGCTCTGAGGTGGGTACCTCAACCTCACAAGTTGTCTATCCTGGCAAGCTGTGTTAACACCTAGCTCTGAGGTGGGTACTTCTGCTTCACAAGTTGTCTACCCTGGCAAGCTGTGTTAACACCTATCTCTGAGGTGGGTACCTCAGCCTCACAAGTTATCTACCCAAGCAAGCTGTGTTAACACCTAGCTCTGAGGTGGGTACCTCTGCCTCACAAGTTGTTTACCATGGCAAGTTGTGTTAACACCTAGCTATCAGCTTCGTACCTCAGCCTCACACGTTGTCTACCATGGCAAGCTGTGTTGTCGACCCTGTCAAGCTGTGTTGTGTACGCTGACAAGCTGTGTTAACACCTAGCAATGAGGTGGGAACCTCAGCCTCACAAGTTGTCTACCAATGCAAGTTGTATTGTCTACCCTGGCAAACTATGTTGTCTACCGTAGCAAGCTATGTTAACACCTTGCTCTGAGGTGGGTACCTCAGACTCACAAGTTGTCTACTTTCGCAAACTGTGTTGTCTACCCTGGCAAGCAGTGTTGTCTACCTTTCCAAGCTGTGTTAACACCTAGCTCTGAGGTGAGTACCTCAGCCTCAAAAGTTGCCTACCCTTGTAAACTGTGTTAACACCGAGCTCTGAGATGGGTACCTCAGCCTCACAAGTTGTCTACCCTGGAAAGCTGTCTTAACACCTTCCTCTGAGGTGGGTACCACAGCCTCAAAAGTTGTCTACCCTGGCAATCTGTTTTATCACCAAGGTCTGAGGTAGGAACCTCAGCCTCACAAGTTGTCTACCCTGGCAAGTTGTGTTAACACCTAGCTATGAGGTGGGTACCACAGCCTCACAAGTTGTCTACCCTGGCAAGCTATGTTAACATCTAGCTTTGAGGTGGGAACCTCAGCCTCACAAGTTGTCTACCAATGCAAGTTGTATTGTCTACCCTGGCAAGCTGTGTTGTCTACCCTAGCAAGCTGTGTTAACACCTAGCTCTGGGGTGGGTACCTCAGACTCACAAGTAGTCTACTTTGGCAAGCTCTGTTGTCTACCCTGGCAAGCTGTGTTGTCTACCCTTGCAAGCTGTGTTAACACCTAGCTCTGAGATGGTACCTCTGCCTCATAAGTTGTCTACCCTGGAAAGCTGTGTTGTCTTCCCTGGCAAGCTGTGTTGTCTACACTGGCAAGTTGTGTTGTCTACCCTGGCAAGCTGTGTTAACACCTAGCTCTGAGGTGGGTACATCATCCTAACAAGTTGTCTACCCTGGCAAACTGTGTTAACACCTAGCACCGAGTTGGGTACCCCAGCCTCACAAGTTGTCTACCCTGGCAACCTGTTTTAACACCTAGCTCTGAGGTGGGTACCTCATCTTCACAAGTTGTCTACCCTGGCAAGCTGTGTTAACACCTATTTCTGCAGTGGGCACCTCAGACTCACAAGTTGTTTACCCTGGCAAGCCGTGTTAACACCTAGCTCTAAGGTGGGCACTTCAGCCTCACAAGTTGTCTACCCAGGCAAGCTGTGTTGACTACCCTGGCAAGCTGTGTTGTCTACAATGGCAAGCTGTGTTAACACTGAGCTCTGAGGTGGGTACCTCAGCCTCACAAGTTGTCTAACCTGGCAAGCTGTGTTAACACCTAGCTCTGAGGTGGGTACCTTAGCCTCACAAGTTGTCTACCCTGGCAAGCTGTGTTACCTCCGAGCTCTGCGGTGTGTACCTCAGCCTCACAGGTTGTCTACCATGGCAAGCTGTGTTAACACATAGCTCTGATGAGGGTGCCTTAGCCTCAAAAGTTGTCTACCCTGGCAAGCTGTGTTGTCTTCCCTGGCAAGCTGTGTTAACATCTAGCTCTGAGGTGGGTGCCTGAGCCTCACAAGTTGTCTACCCTGGAAACTGTGTTAACACCTAGCTCTGAGGTGGGTACCTCAGCCTCACAAGTTGTCTACCCTGGCAAGCAGTGTTGTCTACCCTGGCAAGCTGTGATGTCTACCATGGCAAGCTGTTTTAACACCTAGCTCTGAGGTTTTTTCACCAGCCTCACAAGTTGTCTACCCTGGCAAGCTGAGTTAACACCTAGCTCTGAGGTGGGTACCTCAGCCTCACAAGTTGTCTGCCCTGGCAAGCTGTGTTAACTCCTAGCTCTGAGGTGGGTACTTCAGCCTCACAAGTTGTCTACCCTAGCAAGCTGTGTTAACACCTAGCTCTGAGGTGGGTACCTCAGCCTCACAAGTTGTCTACCCTGGCAAGCAGTGTTAACACATATCTGAGGTGGGTACCTCAACCTCAAATGTTGTCTACAATGGCAAGCTGTGTTAACACCTTGCTCTGAGGTGGGTACCTCAACCTCACAAGTTGTCTATCCAGGCAAGCTGTGTTAACTCCTAGCTCTGAGGTGGGTACTTCTGCTTCACAAGTTGTCTAATATGGCAAGCTGTGTTAACACCTATCTCTGAGGTGGGTACCATGGAGGTAACACCCCTAAGCCTCACAAAGCTTACCCTTGCCCTCTAAGCCTAATTAACACTTCTGATCCTTAGGAAGGGTAACCCCACCCTTCAGTTTCACTAGTTTCATCTACCCTGGCCTAAGCTAAAGTTGTTATTCACTCCCTGGCAAACAGTGCAACCACCTAGCCTGAGGCCCTGAGTCCCTGACCCTAAGTTGTTCTACCCTGGCAAGCTTGTGGCAACACTGAGCTCCTGAGATGGGGTACCAATTTGCTTCCTCACAAGTTGTCCCTACACTGGAGCTGTAGCAACACCTCCAGCTCCTGGAGGTGGATACCTCCCAGCCTCACAAGTTGTCTACCCTGATAAGCTGTTTTAACACCTAGCTCTGAGGTGGGCACCACAGCCTGCACAAGTTGTCTGCCCTGGAAAGCTGTGTTATTCAGCCTACCCTGGCAAGCTGTGTTGTCTACCCTGGCAAGCTGTGTTAACACCTAGCCTTCCTGAAGTGGGTACCTCAGTCAAACAAGTTTTCACCCCTGGCAAGCTGAGTTAACACTAAGGCTCCTGATGTGGGTACCTCAGCTTTCATCAAGTTGTCTACCCTGGCAAGCTTGTGTTAACACCTAGCTCTGTCAGGGTACCTGAGCCTCACAAGCTTGTCTAACCTGGCAAGCTTGCATTGTATACCCTAGCAAGCTTGTGTTGTCTACCCTAGCAAGCTGTCTTAACACCTAGCTCTGTGGTGGGTACCTTCAGCTTCAGCAAGCTTGTCTACCTCCCTGGCAATCTGTGCTTGTCTACCCTGGCAAGATATGTTGTCCACCCTGGCAAGCTGTATTAACACCAAGGCCTGAGGTGGGCACTTCTCACGCCTTCAAGTTGTCTACCCTCCTCGGGTTCAAGCCAACACGGAGCTCCTGAAGTTGGTACCTCAGCCTCACAAGTTGTCTATGCTGGCAAGCTGTGTTAACACCCTAGCTCCTTAGGTAGGTACCTCAGACTTAAGCAATGTTGTGCAATCACCCTTTGTAAGCCTTATGTTGTTCCACACTGGCAAGTCTGTGTTTTCTTACTCAGGCAAGCTTCGTGTTAACACCTAGCCCTGAGGTGGGACCTCAGCCTCACAAGCTTGTCTACCCTGGCAAACTGTGTTAACACCTAGCTCCTGGAGGTGGGCACCCCAGGATCACAAGCTTGTCTACCCTGGCAAAGCCAAGTACCTTGTCTTACCCTGGCGAGCTGTGTTAACTCATAGCTCTGAGGTGGGCACTTCAGCCTCACACGTTGTCTAACCTGGCAAGCCTGAAAGTTGTTCTACTCCTGGCCCAAGCTTTGTTAACACCTAGCTCTGAGGTGTGTACCTAAGCCTAACAAGTTGTCTACCCTAGCAAGCTATGTTAAAACCTTGCTCTGAGAATGGCACATCAGCCTCACAAGTTGTCTACCCTGGCAAGCTGTGTTAACACCTAGCTGTGAGATGGGTATCTCAGCCTCACAAATTGTCTACCATGGCAAGCTGTGTTAACACCTAGCTCTGAGGTTGGTACCTCAGCCTCACAAGTTTTCTACCCTGGCATACTGTGTTAACCTAGCTCTGAGGTTGGTACTTGAGCCTCACAAGTTGTCTACCCTGGCAAGCTGTGTTAACACCTAGTTCTGAGGTGGGTACCTCAGCCTCACAAGTTGTCTACCTTGCCAAGCTGTGGTAACACTGAGCTCTGACGTGGTTACCTCAGCCTCACAAGTTGTCTACGCTAACAAGCTGTCGTAACACCGAGCTCTGAGGTGGGTACCTCGGCCAAACAAGTTGTCTTCCCTGGTAAGCTGTCTTGTCTACCCTGGCAAGCTGTGTTGTCTGCCCTGGCATACTGCGTTGTCTTCCCTGGTAAGCTGTCTTGTCTACCCTGGCAAGCTGAGTTGTCTACCCTAGCATGCTGCATTGTCTACTCTGGCAAGTTATGTTAACACCTAGCTCTGAGGAGGGTACCTCAGTCTTACAAGTTGTCTACCCTGGAAAGCTAAGTTAACACCTGTCTATGAGGAGGGTACCTCACCCTCACAAGTTGTCTACTCTGGCAAGCTGTGTTAACACCTATCTCTTAGGTGGGTACATCTGCCTCACTAGCTGTCCAACCCTGGCAAGCTGTGTGTGTTGTCTACCCTGGCAAGCCAAAGTTGGCAACACCGAGCCTCCTGAGGTGGGTTTCAGTCTCACAAGTTGCCTGCCGTGGCAAACTGTG
>NW_027201765.1:0-7582 GCF_038502225.1 Cherax quadricarinatus
ATCCCTGTATTCCCAGTATTATATAGCATAGCATATTAGTATCATCCCTGTGCTTTAGACACGAGATCCCTCGTAGGCCTTTGGCTTTGTGTGACGTCATAGGGATACACATGGGCAGTGATCCCTCTGTCCCGGTCTCACTCGGCGGCAGACCTACAAAACGTGAACAGGCTTGGCACCGGGCTCCATCTCTCATCTCAGTCTGACAATATATTTACCATCCTACAAGTGTGTCTACTTTCAACCTACGATATCTCCATTTAAGAACCCTTACGATAAATGGTGGCAGCGGTGAGCCTGTAATTCTGACGATTACAGCGATTTCTGGAGATAAAGTTGTCGACCAGCAAGACGGCCATTTCGTGTTACCAGTAGGCCTACCGAGGTTCACCCCATCCAGCTACCTCAAGCCAGCTACTCTACCAGCTTCTACATTATTCACTGGTCAGTCTCTTTGTATTAGTGTTTCCTGCTTTTTTGCATTACTCCCGAGGGGTTGACCCGAGTTTGCAAAATAAGCCAGCTTCCAGTCTGTGGTGGGGGAGTCAGAACACCCGAGTCCAGTCCAGCCTAGCCTACTCCATCCAATTATTTTGCCTGCCAAGCCAGCTTCCACCCCTGCTGTGCTCATCGTGTGAAGTTATCAAGCTATTCTGTGTGAAGGGTTAAGATAAGCCAGCTAGCAACTAACCCAGGTGTCTTACCCCAGTACTCAAGCAAGCCACATGAGTAGCCTTCATCGCTTGTGATTCAAGTTCCAAGCATTCTGAGTGCTCCTTGTCATCCTTGTGGTGTTGTAGTATTTCGTGGGTTTCTTCTAAGCCAGCCTGCTTAGAATTATCTTCGCGGCAGTGTGGGTTTTCTCAGTGAGGCTTACGACGTTCAACCCATAAGCCCAGCCACTCACGATCACGTGTGTCGCACCATTGCCGGTCTCAGACGCCTCGCTCAGCCATTACCCACAAACCCAACTACAGTCGGCCATTACAACTCACCTACCTCATCAGTGTTTTGGTGCTCTGCTAAGGGTTGTAGCACCATATTTTAAGGACCACATAGGGGGTCAAGAGCTAGAGTGTGGCGCGCCATCTTTAAAAGCCTCCTGTGTGTTGTCTCTCGCCGATTTAAGCGCAATTCTACGATCATCTGTGCAGAGGACAGCAGCAAGACGATATAAACAATCCATCAATCTCATTTTTTTCAAGTGTTACAGCTATAATATTTTTTTTTTAGAGACATTTGCGAGTGTTGAGACATTTCTTTTGTGTTCCCAGTGAATTTTTCTCTTAGTGACATTCAGTGACTCTTGATCAGACTCAGTGTTTATCATGTACTGATTGCATTCATTTCTTTTAATCTCCTTAATTCAGTGTTAATTTTCGTGCATTATTTTATATCTGTTGTGTTGTGTATCTTTTTATACACTTGAAGTAAGTACTGAGTGTTTTTCCTTTGTTGTGTGTGCAACATATGAGCAATATAGAACTTGTGTTTAACACTTCAGAATTACCTTTGTGTTCTCAGTATTCCAGTGAAGTATTTCAGTAAATTTTTCACCTCATATTCTGCATCACAACTCAGTGTTGTCTGTTATATTTTTCTTCCTAGCATTTGTGTATTTTTGTTTTGTTCCCTGTGTGTTGAACATTCTTGTGTTCATATTCTTTCCATTTAGCCAGTGTCTAATTTGTCTTATTTCCACAGACAATAGTGCCATTTTTTAAAAGACCAAGCAAGAAATAAAATTTTTACTGAATTTTTAACACATCAAGTTTCATTGCAAGAAAATTCTAGTACTGTGTTTATGTTGATTTGTGTCCTGCATCTCTGTAAGTGTTGTATTTCTTTTTGTTGTGTGTTTTTTTTTGCACCTATTATTTTTTTTCATATTTTATTGAACAAATTCACTCTTAGTGCAATTTTTAAGTTCTCCTTTTAAAGTAAATTGTTCTTTTGCTTGTTGTTTAAGTGCAGTTAAGAGTTAAAGTGTTCATTCCTTGATATATTTCTTTTCTTGTGTGTTATAATTTTTATTATTGCACATAGACTCATTTTGCAATAATTCTTGTGCAAATATTGTGTTGCTATTAAAGTTTTTCTTGCAGAAAATTTTATGCAGTGTTGTGCAATACAGTTTATTACAGTGCAGTTTCTTATGCTCTGTTCTGTGCATAGTATTTTATTCTGTCTGTCATTTTATTTTTTTTTTTAATTTCAGTGAATTGTGTGTTTGTTTTAATTTTTGCACAAGTTTATTGAGTCCATTTTATCATTTTATTGTGTATTTCCTTGTTGCATTGAAAGTAAAGAAAACTCACTGTGCCATTTATTCAATTTAAAGTAAAAGTTGAGAATATTAGATTTGAGCAAAGTAAAAGTTCTCTTGATTTTCAGTGTTTGTTAAGTTGCATATTATTCTTGTGTGAGTTCTTTGCTTACTGTGTAACTTGTCAATTTTTAATTACTTATGCAGAATAGTTAAGCATTTTTTTCCATTTAAGCTTATTGTGTCATTCTCTCCATTTTTCTTGACTTATGCCCTTCAGTATTTTCACTGAGAAGATGTCCCAGTCACTTTTGAACGTTCACTTAGTGTATCATTCCAGTCAAAGTCAATATGAATCAGTCCACAGTACCAACATTCCCTTACTGACTGAAAGACAATATCTAGCCCTTGAGCAATGTGTTTGTTCTCACAGCTTGTATCTGAGATTTGTTAAAGTGCTGCTAAATGTGAAGTTCAGATTAAGTTCCTATAGATCCACGAATTACTTATTAACGTAGCCGAGCGGTCAGGCACTAGTAATTCTGTCACTCCCATCTGTGTTCCACCTATACCTTCAGACTTGCAGGATAGTGTTCCGTTGCCTCAAGTGTCCGGGGACACTCAGACTGCCTTGAGTGCACAGCCTATCCCTGCAATGACTGCTAGTTCGAGTAATAGTTTCTCCACAGGGGATGCCTTGTCAGAAAACGATTACTTGCAACTAGTAATGCCATCTCTTGTTGATGTGACATGCTGTCTGCAGAAAGACGTCTCTGTTACAGCTAGTGTTCTCACTAGAGTGTCTGTTGTTGTTCCTAATGTTCCAGATGGTGATCCCATCCTAGTTGACAGTAATCAGTGCATTGTAAGAAGTTATTTCTCGAGTAACTTTCACATGTTAACGTTGTAAGTGTAGTTTCTTTATAGCTGATACCTCGTGTCACTGTGTGCGACTCAGATTGAATATCAGCATTGTTCACCGTGTTCATTTCTTTTCTCCTGTGTTTGCAGTTTGAGATAGTAGATTCGTTCTCCCTTGCTCATATTGCGTGTTATAGCGTTAATTTTTTCAACCGGGGGGAGTCATCCACTCCACCGAGTTTGTTCTTTCCTCCAGTAAGGAAGAACTGTTACCTTTATTCCAGAACAAACAGCCTACTGGAAGGTTAGCCAGATGGACCTTGACTATCCAAGAGTTCAATCCCACTTTTGAAAATTTACCTGGCAAGTCGAATGTAGTCGCAGATGCTTTATCGCGACACGTTAGTGTAGTTACTGCAGATCCTCCATTTACTGTCGAGGATGTCAAAAATGCCCAAAGAATAGATCCCTTGTGTTCTGGTGTGATTCGATTCCTGCTCCAGGAAGATCTTATTCTTACTGTGAAGCCACCAGCACCCATTAGTGACTTTGTAATGAGCCAAGAATTACTGTATCGAATAGTCGAGTTGAGTACTCCTAGCAGACGAATTAGTAATTCCACAGTCACTAGTGATTGTAGTTGTATCTTTTGTAGATACTCCTTCAGATCTCTCTCAGTCAAGGCATGTGTTAGCCATTGCAGAGGAATTCGACCCTCCCAGAGATGATAACCATTCTGCATATGTAAACCTAACCCTCGCAGAATTGGGTTTAAATGTACATAGTCTGTATAATTAGATGTCCGAGATGAATGAAATTGTCAACTGTGTGTTTATTATTAGCTGATCAGTTTGTCAGAAATTTTCGTGTTCACGTTCCCTCCGTATTCTGAGAATTAACAGTCTAGATTTGAGTGCACCGAATCTGCCTTTCTGTTAAACACTTCTTTGTATATAATTATTCTTCCTCAGAATCCGTAGAGTGCATGAATACAGATCGATCGATCAATTCCATCCATATTGTATAATGATTTGTTCTTATAGTTTGTAATGATTACGTTAACACCCATTACGTCAAAATCATGTTGTACCATCCATTAGTTCTAAGTTATATATGAATTTGTTATTGTATAGAATCAGCCCAGATCCGCCTGCCTGTTCAGCCTATAGTATAGTAGTGTATGTCGGGACGACATACGTAACATGACCGAGCTGTCAGCATAGTTGCTGATCCCTGTATTCCCAGTATTATATAGCATAGCATATTAGTATCCTCCATGTGCTTTAGACACGAGATCCCTCGTAGGCCTTTGGCTTTGTGTGACGTCATAGGGATACACATGGGCAGTGATCCCTCTGTCCCGGTCTCACTCGGCGGCAGACCCACAAAACGTGAACAGGCTTGGCACCGGGCTCCATCTCTCATCTCAGTCTGACAATATATTTACCATCCTACAAGTGTGTCTACTTTCAACCTACGATATCTCCATTTAAGAACCCTTACGATACTTGTAGCAAGCGTTAGGAAACTTGTGTCAGTTAAGAAACTAGCAGTAAATGTTAGGAGACTTGTAGCAAGCGTTAGGAAACTTGTGTCAGTTAAGAAACTAGCAGTAAATGTTAGGAGACTTGTAGCAAGCGTTAGGAAACTTGTGTCAGTTAAGAAACTAGCAGTAAATGTTAGGAGACTTGTAGCAAGCGTTAGGAAACTTGTGTCAGTTAAGAAACTAGCAGTAAATGTTAGGAGACTTGTAGCAAGCGTTAGGAAACTTGTATCAGTTAAGAAACTAGCAGTAAATGTTAGGAGACTTGTAGCAAGCGTTAGGAAACTTGTATCAGTTATTAAGAAACTAGCAGTAAATGTTAGGAGACTTGTAGCAAGCGTTAGGAAACTTGTATCAGTTATTAAGAAACTAGCAGTAAATGTTAGGAGACTTGTAGCAAGCGTTAGGAAACTTGTATCAGTTATTAAGAAACTAGCAGTAAATGTTAGGAGACTTGTAGCAAGCGTTAGGAAACTTGTATCAGTTATTAAGAAACTAGCAGTAAATGTTAGGAGACTTGTAGCAAGCGTTAGGAAACTTGTATCAGTTATTAAGAAACTAGCAGTAAATGTTAGGAGACTTGTAGCAAGCGTTAGGAAACTTGTATCAGTTATTAAGAAACTAGCAGTAAATGTTAGGAGACTTGTAGCAAGCGTTAGGAAACTTGTATCAGTTATTAAGAAACTAGCAGTAAATGTTAGGAGACTTGTAGCAAGCGTTAGGAAACTTGTATCAGTTATTAAGAAACTAGCAGTAAATGTTAGGAGACTTGTAGCAAGCGTTAGGAAACTTGTATCAGTTATTAAGAAACTAGCAGTAAATGTTAGGAGACTTGTAGCAAGCGTTAGGAAACTTGTATCAGTTATTAAGAAACTAGCAGTAAATGTTAGGAGACTTGTAGCAAGCGTTAGGAAACGTGTGTCAGTTATCAAGAAACTAGCAGTAAATGTTAGGAGACTTGTAGCAAGCGTTAGGAAACTTGTGTCAGTTATTAAGAAACTAGCAGTAAATGTTAGGAGACTTGTAGCAAGCGTTAGGAAACTTGTGTCAGTTATTAAGAAACTAGCAGTAAATGTTAGGAGACTTGTAGCAAGCGTTAGGAAACTTGTGTCAGTTATTAAGAAACTAGCAGTAAATGTTAGGAGACTTGTAGCAAGCGTTAGGAAACTTGTGTCAGTTATTAAGAAACTAGCAGTAAATGTTAGGAGACTTGTAGCAAGCGTTAGGAAACTTGTGTCAGTTATTAAGAAACTAGCAGTAAATGTTAGGAGACTTGTAGCAAGCGTTAGGAAACTTGTGTCAGTTATTAAGAAACTAGCACTAAATGTTAGGAGACTTGTAGCAAGCGTTAGGAAACTTGTGTCAGTTATTAAGAAACTAGCACTAAATGTTAGGAGACTTGTAGCAAGCGTTAGGAAACTTGTGTCAGTTATTAAGAAACTAGCACTAAATGTTAGGAGACTTGTAGCAAGCGTTAGGAAACTTGTGTCAGTTATTAAGAAACTAGCACTAAATGTTAGGAGACTTGTAGCAAGCGTTAGAAAACTTGTGTCAGTTATTAAGAAACTAGCACTAAATGTTAGGAGACTTGTAGCAAGCGTTAGGAAACTTGTGTCAGTTATTAAGAAACTAGCACTAAATGTTAGGAGACTTGTAGCAAGCGTTAGGAAACTTGTGTCAGTTATTAAGAAACTAGCACTAAATGTTAGGAGACTTGTAGCAAGCGTTAGGAAACGTGTGTCAGTTATTAAGAAACTAGCACTAAATGTTAGGAGACTTGTAGCAAGCGTTAGGAAACGTGTGTCAGTTATTAAGAAACTAGCAGTAAATGTTAGGAGACTTGTAGCAAGCGTTAGGAAACTTGTGTCAGTTATTAAGAAACTAGCAGTAAATGTTAGGAGACTTGTAGCAAGCGTTAGGAAACTTGTGTCAGTTATTAAGAAACTAGCAGTAAATGTTAGGAGACTTGTAGCAAGCGTTAGGAAACTTGTATCAGTTATTAAGAAACTAGCAGTAAATGTTAGGAGACTTGTAGCAAGCGTTAGGAAACTTGTATCAGTTATTAAGAAACTAGCAGTAAATGTTAGGAGACTTGTAGCAAGCGTTAGGAAACTTGTATCAGTTATTAAGAAACTAGCAGTAAATGTTAGGAGGCTTGTAGCAAGCGTTAGGAAACTTGTATCAGTTATTAAGAAACAAGCAGTAAATGTTAGGAGACTTGTAGCAAGCGTTAGGAAACTTGTATCAGTTATTAAGAAACTAGCAGTAAATGTTAGGAGACTTGTAGCAAGCGTTAGGAAACTTGTATCAGTTATTAAGAAACTAGCAGTAAATGTTAGGAGACTTGTAGCAAGCGTTAGGAAACTTGTATCAGTTATTAAGAAACTAGCAGTAAATGTTAGGAGACTTGTAGCAAGCGTTAGGAAACTTGTATCAGTTATTAAGAAACTAGCAGTAAATGTTAGGAGACTTGTAGCAAGCGTTAGGAAACTTGTATCAGTTATTAAGAAACTAGCAGTAAATGTTAGGAGACTTGTAGCAAGCGTTAGGAAACTTGTATCAGTTATTAAGAAACTAGCAGTAAATGTTAGGAGACTTGTAGCAAGCGTTAGGAAACTTGTATCAGTTATTAAGAAACTAGCAGTAAATGTTAGGAGACTTGTAGCAAGCGTTAGGAAACTTGTGTCAGTTATTAAGAAACTAGCAGTAAATGTTAGGAGACTTGTAGCAAGCGTTAGGAAACTTGTGTCAGTTATTAAGAAACTAGCAGTAAATGTTAGGAGACTTGTAGCAAGCGTTAGGAAACTTGTGTCAGTTATTAAGAAACTAGCAGTAAATGTTAGGAGACTTGTAGCAAGCGTTAGGAAACTTGTGTCAGTTATTAAGAAACTAGCAGTAAATGTTAGGAGACT
>NW_027201766.1:0-7577 GCF_038502225.1 Cherax quadricarinatus
GAAGGTGAGACAGTGTTCGACACAGGTGAAGGTGAGATAGTGTGTGACACAGGTGAAGGTGAGACAGTGTGTGACACAGGTGAAGGTGAGACACTGTGTGACACAGGTGAAGGTGAGTTAGTGTGCGACACAGGTGAAGGTGAGATAGTGTGTGACACAGGTGAAGGTGAGACACTGTGTGACACAGGTGAAGGTGACATAGTGTGTGACACGGGTGAAGGTAAGATAGTGTGCGACACAGGTGAAGGTGAGACAGTGTGTGACACAGGTGAAGGTGAGACAGTGTGTGACACAGGTGAAGGTGAGACACTGTGTGACACAGGTGAAGGTGAGATAGTGTGCGACACAGGTGAAGGTGAGATAGTGTGTGACACAGGTGAAGGTGAGACACTGTGTGACACAGGTGAAGGTGAGATAGTGTGTGACACAGGTGAAGGTAAGATAGTGTGCGACACAGGTGAAGGTGAGACAGTGTGTGACACAGGTGAAGGTGAGACAGTGTGTGACACAGGTGAAGGTGAGACTGTGTGACACAGGTGACACGGGTGAAGGTGAGACAGTGTGTGACACAGGTGAAGGTGAGATAGTGAGCGACACAGGTGAAGGTGAGATAGTGTGTGACACAGGTGAAGGTGAGACACTGTGCGACACAGGTGAAAGTGACATAGTGTGTGTCACAGGTGAAGGTGAGATAGTGTGCGACACAGGTGAAGGTGAGACAGTGTGTGACACAGGTGAAGGTGAGACAGTGTGTGACACAGGTGAAGGTGAGACCGTGACACGGGTGAAGGTGAGACAGTGTGTGACAGAGGTGAAGGTGAGATAGTGTGCGACACAGGTGAAGGTGAGATAGTGTGTGACACAGGTGAAGGTGAAACACTGTGTGACACAGGTGAAGGTGACATAGTGTGTGACACAGGTGAAGGTAAGATAGTGTGCGA
The DNA here is from genome assembly GCF_038502225.1 of Cherax quadricarinatus. Lineage (NCBI taxonomy): Eukaryota > Metazoa > Arthropoda > Malacostraca > Decapoda > Parastacidae > Cherax > Cherax quadricarinatus. The sequence continues at coordinate 942 of NW_027201766.1, forward strand.
CACAGGTGAACGTGAGATAGTGTGTGACACAGGTGAAGGTGAGACAGTGTGTGACACAGGTGAAGGTGAGATAGTGTGCGACACAGGTGAAGTTGAGATAGTGTGTGACACATGTGAAGGTGAGATAGTGTGTAACACAGGTGAAGGTGAGACAGTGTGTGACACAGGTGAAGGTGAGACAGTGTGTGACACAGGTGAAGGTGAGATAGTGTGTGACACAGGTGAAGGTGAGACAGTGTGTGACACAGGTGAAGGTGAGATAGTGTGCGACACAGGTGAAGTTGAGATAGTGTGTGACACATGTGAAGGTGAGATAGTGTGTAACACAGGTGAAGGTGAGACACTGTGTGACACACGTGAAGGTGAGATAGTGTGCGACACAGGTGAAGGTGAGATAGTGTGTGACACAGGTGAAGGTGAGACACTGTGTAACACAGGAGAAGGTGAGACAGTGTGCGACACAGGTGAAGGTGAGATAGTGTGTGACACAGGTGAAGGTGAGACACTGTGTGACACAGGTGAAGGTGAGACAGTGTGACACAGGTGAAGGTGAGACAGTGTGTGACACAGGTATAGGTGAGACACTGTGTGACACAGGTGAAGGTGAGATAGTGTACGACACAGGTGAAGGTGAGATAGTGTGTGACACAGGTGAAGGTGAGACAGTGTGTGACACAGGTGAAGGTGAGACTATGTGACACGGGTGAAGGTGAGACAGTGTGTGACACAGGTGAAGATGAGACAGTGTGTGACACATAAGTGACGGTGAGACTATGTGACACGGGTGACGGTGATACAGTGTGTGACACAGGTGAAAGTGAGACCGTGTGTGACACAGGTGAAAGTGAGACAGTGTGTAACACATAAGGTGAAGGTAACAGTGTGTGACACGAGGTGAAGGTAACATTGTGTGACACGAGGTGAAGGTAACAGGTGTGACACGAGGTGAAGGTAACAGTGTGTGACACAAGGTGAAGATAACTGTGTGTGACACAAGGTGAAGGTAACAGTGTGTGACACAAGGTGAAGGCAACAGTGTGTGACATAAGGTGAAGGTAACAGTGTGTGACACAAGGTGAAGGTAACAGTGTGTGACACGATGTGAAGGTAACAGTGTGTGACACAAGGTGAAGGTAACAGTGTGTGAAACAAGATGAAGGTAACAGTTTGTGACACGAGGTGAAGGTAAAAGTGTGTGACACGAGGTGAAGGTAACAGTGTGTGACACAAGGTGAAGGTAACAGTGTGTGACACAAGGTGAAGGTAACAGTGTGTGACACAAGGCGAAGGTAACAGTGTGTGACACAAGGTGAAGGTAACAGTGTGTGACACAAGGTGAAGGTAACAGTGTGTGACATAAGGTGAAGGTAACAGTGTGTGACACAAGGTGAAGGTAACAGTGTGTGTGAAGGTAACAGTGTGTGACACAAGGTGAAGGTAACAGTGTGTGACACAAGGGGAAGGTAACAGTGTGTGACAAGGTGAAGGTAACAGTGTGTGACACAAGGTGAAGGTAACAGTGTGTGACACAAGGTGAAGGTAACAGTGTGTGACACAAGGTGAAGGTAACAGTGTGTGACACAAGGTGAAGGTAACAGTGTGTGACACAAGGTGAAGGTAACAGTGTGTGACACGAGGTGAAGGTAACAGTGTGTGAAGGTGAAGGTAACAGTGTGTGACACAAGGTGAAGGTAACAGTGTGTGTGTGTGACACAAGGTGAAGGTAACAGTGTGTGACACAAGGTGAAGGTAACAGTGTGTGACACGAGGTGAAGGTAACAGTGTGTGACACGAGGTGAAGGTAACAGTGTGTGACACGAGGTGAAGGTAACAGTGTGTGACACGAGGTGAAGGTAACAGTGTGTGACACGAGGTGAAGGTAACAGTGTGTGACACGAGGTGAAGGTAACAGTGTGTGACACGAGGTGAAGGTAACAGTGTGTGACACGAGGTGAAGGTAACAGTGTGTGACACAAGGTGAAGGTAACAGTGTGTGACACGAGGTGAAGGTAACAGTGTGTGACACGAGGTGAAGGTAACAGTGTGTGACACGAGGTGAAGGTAACAGTGTGTGACACGAGGTGAAGGTAACAGTGTGTGACACGAGGTGAAGGTAACAGTGTGTGACACGAGGTGAAGGTAGCAGTGTGAGGTGAAGGTATCAGTGTGTGACACAAGGTGAAGGTAACAGTGTGTGACACGAGGTGAAGGTAACAGTGTGTGACACGAGGTGAATGTAACAGTGTGACACAAGGTGTAACAGTGTGTGACACGAGGTGAAGGTAACAGTGTGTGACACGAGGTGAAGGTAACAGTGTGTGACACAAGGTGAAGGTAACAGTGTGTGACACAAGGTGAAGGTAACAGTGTGTGACACGAGGTGAAGGTAACAGTGTGTGACACAAGGTGAAGGTAACAGTGTGTGACACAAGGTGAAGGTAACAGTGTGTGACACAAGGTGAAGGTAACAGTGTGACACAGTGTGTGACAAGGTGAAGGTAACAGTGTGTGACACGAGGTGAAGGTAACAGTGTGTGACACAAGGTGAAGGTAACAGTGTGTGACACGAGGTGAAGGTAACAGTGTGTGACACAAGGTGAAGGTAAGAGTGTGTGACACGAGGTGAAGGTAACAGTGTGTGACACAAGGTGAAGGTAACAGTGTGTGACACAAGGTGAAGGTAACAGTGTGACAAGGTAACAGTGTGTGACACGAGGTGACAGTGTGTACACGAGGTGAAGTGTGTGACACGAGGTGAAGGTAACAGTGTGTGACACAAGGTGAAGGTAACAGTGTGTGACACGAGGTGAAGGTAACAGTGTGTGACACGAGGTGAAGGTAACAGTGTGTGACACGAGGTGAAGGTAACAGTGTGTGACACAAGGTGAAGGTAACAGTGTGTGACACAAGGTGAAGGTAACAGTGTGTGACACAAGGTGAAGGTAACAGTGTGTGACACAAGGTGAAGGTAACAGTGTGTGACACAAGGTGAAGGTAACAGGTGAAGGTAACAGTGTGTGACACAAGGTGAAGGTAACAGTGTGTGACACAAGGTGAAGGTAACAGTGTGTGACACGAGGTGAAGGTAACAGTGTGTGACACGAGGTGAAGGTAACAGTGTGTGACACAAGGTGAAGGTAACAGTGTGTGACACAAGGTGAAGGTAACAGTGTGTGACACGAGGTGAAGGTAACAGTGTGTGACACGAGGTGAAGGTAACAGTGTGTGACACAAGGTGAAGGTAACAGTGTGTGACACGAGGTGAAGGTAACAGTGTGTGACACGAGGTGAAGGTAACAGTGTGTGACACAAGGTGAAGGTAACAGTGTGTGACACGAGGTGAAGGTAACAGTGTGTGACACGAGGTGAAGGTAACAGTGTGTGACACAAGGTGAAGGTAACAGTGTGTGACACAAGGTGAAGGTAACAGTGTGTGACACAAGGTGAAGGTAACAGTGTGTGACACGAGGTGAAGGTAACAGTGTGTGACACAAGGTGAAGGTAACAGTGTGTGACACAAGGTGAAGGTAACAGTGTGTGACACGAGGTCAGGTGACAGTGTGTGACACAAGGTGAAGGTAACAGTGTGTGACACGAGGTGAAGGTAACAGTGTGTGACACAAGGTGAAGGTAACAGTGTGTGACACAAGGTGAAGGTAACAGTGTGTGACACAAGGTGAAGGTAACAGTGTGTGACACAAGGTGAAGGTAACAGTGTGTGACACAAGGTCAGGTAACAGTGTGTGACACAAGGTCAGGTAACAGTGTGTGACACAAGGTCAGGTGACAGTGTGTGACACAAGGTCAGGTGACAGTGTGTGACACGAGGTCAGGTGACAGTGTGTGACACAAGGTGAAGGTAACAGTGTGTGACACAAGGTGAAGGTAACAGTGTGTGACACAAGGTGAAGGTAACAGTGTGTGACACAAGGTGAAGGTAACAGTGTGTGACACAAGGTGAAGGTAACAGTGTGTGACACACAGGTGAAGGTAACAGTGTGTGACACGAGGTGAAGGTAACAGTGTGTGACACAGGTGAAGGTAACAGTGTGTGACACGAGGTGAAGGTGACATAGTGTGACACAAGGGGGAGGTAACAGGTGTGACACTGTGTGACACAAGGTGAAGGTAACAGTGTGTGACACAAGGTGAAGGTAACAGTGTGTGACACGAGGTGAAGGTAACAGTGTGTGACACGAGGTGAAGGTAACAGTGTGTGACACAAGGTGAAGGTAACAGTGTGTGACACAAGGTGAAGGTAACAGTGTGTGACACAAGGTGAAGGTAACAGTGTGTGACACAAGGTGAAGGTAACAGTGTGTGACACGAGGTGAAGGTAACAGTGTGTGACACGAGGTCAGGTGTGACAGTGTGTAACACATAAGGTGAAGGTAACAGTGTGTGACACGAGGTGAAGGTAACAGTGTGTGACACGAGGTGAAGGTAACAGTGTGTGACACAAGGTGAAGATAACAGTGTGTGACACAAGGTGAAGGTAACAGTGTGTGACACGAGGTGAAGGTAACAGTGTGTGACACAAGGTGAAGATAACAGTGTGTGACACAAGGTGAAGGTAACAGTGTGTGACACAAGGTGAAGGCAACAGGTGAAGGTAACAGTGTGTGACACAAGGTGAAGGTGAAGGTAACAGTGTGTGACACACAGTGTGTGAAGGTAACAGTGTGTGACACAAGGTGAAGGTAACAGTGTGTGTAACAGTGTGTGACACAAGGTGAAGGTAACAGTGTGTGACACAAGGTGAAGGTAACAGTGTGTGACACAAGGGGAAGGTAACAGTGTGTGACACAAGGTGAAGGTAACAGTGTGTGTGACACAAAGTGAAGGTAACAGTGTGTGACACAAGGTGAAGGTGACACAAGGTGAAGGTAACAGTGTGTGACACGAGGTGAAGGTAACAGTGTGTGACACAAGGTGAAGGTAACAGTGTGTGACACGAGGTGAAGGTAACAGTGTGTGACACGAGGTGAAGGTAACAGTGTGTGACACGAGGTGAAGGTAACAGTGTGTGACACAAGGTGAAGGTAACAGTGTGTGACACGAGGTGAAGGTAACAGTGTGTGACACGAGGTGAAGGTAACAGTGTGTGACACAAGGTGAAGGTAACAGTGTGTGACACAAGGTGAAGGTAACAGTGTGTGACACAAGGTGAAGGTAACAGTGTGTGACACGCGAGGTGAAGGTAACAGTGTGTGACACAAGGTGAAGGTAACAGTGTGTGACACAAGGTGAAGGTAACAGTGTGTGACACAAGGTGAAGGTAACAGTGTGTGACACAAGGTGAAGGTAACAGTGTGTGACACGAGGTGAAGGTAACAGTGTGTGACACGAGGTGAAGGTAACAGTGTGTGACACAAGGTGAAGGTAACAGTGTGTGACACAAGGTGAAGGTAACAGTGTGTGACACGAGGTGAAGGTAACAGTGTGTGACACAAGGTGAAGGTAACAGTGTGTGACACAAGGTGAAGGTAACAGTGTGTGACACGAGGTGAAGGTAACAGTGTGTGACACAAGGTGAAGGTAACAGTGTGTGACACGAGGTGAAGGTAACAGTGTGTGACACAAGGTGAAGGTAACAGTGTGTGACACGAGGTGAAGGTAACAGTGTGTGACACAAGGTGAAGGTAACAGTGTGTGACACAAGGTGAAGGTAACAGTGTGTGACACAAGGTGAAGGTAACAGTGTGTGACACGAGGTGAAGGTAACAGTGTGTGACACAAGGTGAAGGTAACAGTGTGAGACACAAGGTGACAGTGTGTGACACAAGGTGAAGTAACAGTGTGTGACACGAGGTGAAGGTAACAGTGTGTGACACAAGGTGAAGGTAACAGTGTGTGTGTAACAGTGTGTGACAAGGTGAAGGTAACAGTGTGTGACACAAGGTGAAGGTAACAGTGTGTGACACAAGGTGAAGGTAACAGTGTGTGACACAAGGTGAAGGTAACAGTGTGTGACACAAGGTGAAGGTAACAGTGTGTGACACGAGGTGAAGGTAACAGTGTGTGACACGAGGTGAAGGTAACAGTGTGTGACACAAGGTGAAGGTAACAGTGTGTGACACAAGGTGAAGGTAACAGTGTGTGACACAAGGTGAAGGTAACAGTGTGTGACACAAGGTGAAGGTAACAGTGTGTGACACGAGGTGAAGGTAACAGTGTGTGACACAAGGTGAAGGTAACAGTGTGTGACACAAGGTGAAGGTAACAGTGTGTGACACAAGGTGAAGGTAACTAGGTGAAGGTAACAGTGTGTGACACAAGGTGAAGGTAACAGTGTGTGACACGAGGTGAAGGTAACAGTGTGTGACACAAGGTGAAGGTAACAGTGTGTGACACAAGGTGAAGGTAACAGTGTGTGACACGAGGTGAAGGTAACAGTGTGTGACACGAGGTCAGGTGACACACTGATTCACAAGACAAAATATGTAGATCAGACTTGCATCATTATATATTTTATATATTATTATTACCTTTGCAAGATAGCTGTAGACTGGTAAGGGTCCTTCACGTAACATAAAGGCCGGTCTTGTCTACCATTACTTACCATCTTACATGTTCTGATAACCACTCAATAGAGCGTAAAACAAATGTCAAAGACCTGTGAGTGATCATGTCAGA
>NW_027201767.1:0-7573 GCF_038502225.1 Cherax quadricarinatus
CACACATCATCAGCAGTACCATCTTCATCACACATCATCAGCAGTACCATCTTCATCACACATCATCAGCAGTACCATCTTCTTCATCACACATCATCAGCAGTACCATCTTCATCACACATCATCAGCAGTCACCATCTTCATCACACATCATCAGCAGTACCATCTTCATCACACATCATCAGCAGTACCATCTTCATCACACATCATCAGCAGTACCATCAGTACCATCTTCATCACACATCATCAGCAGTACCATCTTCATCACACATCATCAGCAGTACCATCTTCATCACACATCATCAGCAGTACCATCTTCATCACACATCATCAGCAGTACCATCTTCATCACACATCATCAGCAGTACCATCTTCATCACACATCATCAGCAGTACCATCTTCATCACACATCATCAGCAGTACCATCTTCATCACACATCATCAGCAGTACCATCTTCATCACACATCATCAGCAGTACCATCTTCACACATCATCAGCAGTACCATCTTCGTCACACATCATCAGCAGTACCATCTTCATCACACATCATCAGCAGTACCATCTTCATCACACACTCAGCACCATCTTCACACATCATCAGCAGTACCATCTTCATCACACATCATCAGCAGTACCATCTTCATCACACATCATCAGCAGTACCATCTTCATCACACATCATCAGCAGTACCATCTTCATCACACATCATCAGCAGTACCATCTTCATCACACATCATCAGCAGTACCATCTTCATCACACATCATCAGCAGTACCATCTTCATCACACATCATCAGCAGTACCATCTTCATCACACATCATCAGCAGTACCATCTTCATCACACATCATCAGCAGTACCATCTTCATCACACATCATCAGCAGTACCATCTTCATCACACATCATCAGCAGTACCATCTTCATCACACATCATCAGCAGTACCATCTTCATCACACATCATCAGCAGTACCATCTTCATCACACATCATCAGCAGTACCATCTTCATCACACATCATCAGCAGTACCATCTTCATCACACATCATCAGCAGTACCATCTTCATCACACATCATCAGCAGTACCATCTTCATCACACATCACACATACCATCTTCATCAACACACATCATCAGCAGTACCATCTTTCACTCAACACACATCATCAGCAGTACCATCTCAGCAGTCACACATCATCACACACATCATCAGCAGTACCATCTTCATCACACATCATCAGCAGTACCATCTTCATCACACATCATCAGCAGTACCATCTTCATCACACACTCAACACACATCATCAGCAGTACCATCTTCATCACACACTCAACACACATCATCAGCAGTACCATCATCACACACTCAACACACATCATCAGCAGTACCATCTTCATCACACACTCAACACACATCATCAGCAGTACCATCTTCATCACACACTCAACACACATCATCAGCAGTACCATCTTCATCACACATCATCAGCAGTACCATCTTCATCAGCAGTACCATCTTCATCAGCAGTACCATCTCAACACACATCATCAGCAGTACCATCTTCATCACACACTCAACACACATCATCAGCAGTACCATCTTCATCACACACTCAACACACATCATCAGCAGTACCATCTTCACTCAACACACATCATCAGCAGTACCATCACACACTCAGCACACACATCATCAGCAGTACCATCTCATCACACATCATCAGCAGTACCATCTTCATCACACACTCAACACACATCATACCATCTTCACTCAACACACATCATCAGCAGTACCATCTTCATCACACATCATCAGCAGTACCATCTTCATCACACATCAACACACATCAGCAGTACCATCTTCATCACACACATCAACACACACATCATCAGCAGTACCATCTTCTTCATCACACACATCATCAGCAGTACCATCTTCATCACACACTCAACACACATCATCAGCAGTACCATCTTCATCACACACTCACACATCATCAGCACACATCTTCAACACACACTCATCACACATCATCAGCAGTACCATCTTCATCACACACTCATCACACATCATCAGCAGTACCATCTTCAACACACACTCATCACACATCATCAGCAGTACCATCTTCATCACACACTCAACACACATCATCAGCAGTACCATCTTCAACACACACTCAACACACATCATCAGCAGTACCATCTTCAACACACAACATCAGCAGTACCATCTTCAACACACATCATCAGCAGTACCATCTTCAACACACATCATCAGCAGTACCATCTTCAACACACACTCAACACACATCATCAGCAGTACCATCTTCATCACACATCATCAGCAGTACCATCTTCATCACACATCATCAGCAGTACCATCTTCATCACACATCATCAGCAGTACCTTGTTCAGCAGTACCATCTTTCATCACACATCATCAGCAGTACCATCATCAGCAGTACCATCTTCATCACACACTCAACACACATCATCAGCAGTACCATCTTTCACACACTCACACACATCATCAGCAGTACCATCTTCTCACACACTCAACACACATCATCAGCAGTACCATCTTCATCACACATCATCAGCAGTACCATCTTCACACACATCATCAGCAGTACCATCTTCATCACACACCTCAACACACATCATCAGCAGTACACACAACATCAGCAGTACATCTTCAACACACATCATCAGCAGTACCATCTTCATCACACATCATCAGCAGTACCATCTTCAACACACACTCAACACACATCATCAGCAGTACCATCTTCATCACACACTCAACACACATCATCAGCAGTACCATCTTCAACACACACTCAACACACAACATCAGCAGTACCATCTTCAACACACATCATCAGCAGTACCATCTTCATCACACACTCAACACACATCATCAGCAGTACCATCTTCATCACACACTCAACACACATCATCAGCAGTACCATCTTCAACACACACTCAACACACATCATCAGCAGTACCATCTTCAACACACATCATCAGCAGTACCATCTTCAACACACACTCAACACACATCATCAGCAGTACCATCTTCAACACACACTCAACACACATCATCAGCAGTACCATCTTCAACACACATCATCAGCAGTACCATCTTCATCACACATCAACACACATCATCAGCAGTACCATCTTCATCACACATCACACATCATCATCACACACATCATCAGCAGTACCATCTTCATCACACACTCAACACACATCATCAGCAGTACCATCTTCATCACACACTCAACACACATCATCAGCAGTACCATCTTCAACACACATCATCAGCAGTACCATCTTCATCACACACTCAACACACATCATCAGCAGTACCATCTTCATCACACACTCAACACACATCATCAGCAGTACCATCTTCATCACACACTCAACACACATCATCAGCAGTACCATCTTCATCACACACTCAACACACATCATCAGCAGTACCATCTTCATCACACACTCAACACACATCATCAGCAGTACCATCTTCATCACACACTCAACACACATCATCAGCAGTACCATCTTCATCACACTCAACACACATCATCAGCAGTACCATCTTCATCACACACTCAACACACATCATCAGCAGTACCATCTTCATCACACACTCAACACACATCATCAGCAGTACCATCTTCATCACACACTCAACACACATCATCAGCAGTACCATCTTCATCACACACTCAACACACATCATCAGCAGTACCATCTTCATCACACACTCAACACACATCATCAGCAGTACCATCTTCATCACACACTCAACACACATCATCAGCAGTACCATCTTCATCACACACATCAACAGTACCATCATCACTCACACATCATCAGCAGTACCATCTTCATCACACATCATCAGCAGTACCATCTTCATCACACACTCAACACACATCATCAGCAGTACCATCTTCATCACACACTCAACACACATCATCAGCAGTACCATCTTCGTCACACACTCAACACACATCATCAGCAGTACCATCTTCATCACACATTCAACACACATCAGCAGTACCATCTTCATCACACATCATCAGCAGTACCATCTTCATCACACATCATCAGCAGTACCATCTTCATCACACATTCAACACACATCATCAGCAGTACCATCTTCATCACACATCAGCAGTACCATCTTCATCACACATCATCAGCAGTACCATCTTCATCATACACTCAACACACATCATCAGCAGTACCATCTTCATCAGCACATCTCAACACACATCATCAGCAGTACCATCTTCACACACACACTCAACACACATCATCAGCAGTACCATCTTCATCACACACTCACCATCTTCACACATCATCAGCAGTACCATCTTCAACACACACTCATCACACACTCAACACACATCATCAGCAGTACCATCTTCATCACACACTCAACACACATCATCAGCAGTACCATCTTCATCACACACTCAACACACATCATCAGCAGTACCATCTTCATCACACACTCAACACACATCATCAGCAGTACCATCTTCATCACACACTCAACACACATCATCAGCAGTACCATCTTCATCACACACTCAACACACATCATCAGCAGTACCATCTTCATCACACACTCAACACACATCATCAGCAGTACCATCTTCATCACACACTCAACACACATCATCAGCAGTACCATCTTCATCACACATCATCAGCAGTACCATCTTCATCACACATCATCAGCAGTACCATCTTCATCACACACTCAACACACAACATCAGCAGTACCATCAGTACCATCTTCAACACACATTATCAGCAGTACCATCTTCATCACACACTCAACACACATCATCAGCAGTACCATCTTCATCACACACTCAACACACATCATCAGCAGTACCATCTTCAACACACATCATCAGCAGTACCATCTTCAACACACATCATCAGCAGTACCATCTTCATCACACACTCAACACACATCATCAGCAGTACCATCTTCATCACACACTCAACACACATCATCAGCAGTACCATCTTCATCACACACTCAACACACATCATCAGCAGTACCATCTTCATCACACACTCAACACACATCATCAGCAGTACCATCATCAACACACAACATCAGCAGTACCATCATCAGCAGTACCATCTTCATCACACACTCAACACACATCATCAGCAGTACCATCTTCATCACACATCATCAGCAGTACCATCTTCATCACACACTCAACACACATCATCAGCAGTACCATCTTCATCACACACTCAACACACATCATCAGCAGTACCATCTTCATCACACATCATCAGCAGTACCATCTTCATCACACACTCAACACACATCATCAGCAGTACCATCTTCATCACACACTCAACACACATCATCAGCAGTACCATCTTCATCACACACTCAACACACATCATCAGCAGTACCATCTTCATCACACACTCAACACACATCATCAGCAGTACCATCTTCATCACACACTCAACACACATCATCAGCAGTACCATCTTCATCACACACTCAACACACATCATCAGCAGTACCATCTTCATCACACACTCAACACACATCATCAGCAGTACCATCTTCATCACACACTCAACACACATCATCAGCAGTACCATCTTCATCACACACTCAACACACATCATCAGCAGTACCATCTTCATCACACACTCAACACACATCAGCAGTACCATCTTCATCACACACTCAACACACATCATCAGCAGTACCATCTTCATCACACACTCAACACACATCATCAGCAGTACCATCTTCATCACACACTCAACACACATCATCAGCAGTACCATCTTCATCACACACTCAACACACAACAGTATTGCATCAATAACCATTTTTTTACATCATCATCACATCTATACAAAATAACCAGCTTCTTCCATCTACTTTTACTACCGTTCCTTTATAACACTTTCTCTACTTTCATCCTTATTCTGCTTGCTGATATCAGTCACATCGGCTGCTGAATAATGATCTTGTATATCAGTTTTTTCAAAAGTAGACAAGAAGGAAAAATTAATAATAATAATAATAATAATAATAATAATGTAGCTATTATTATTATTATTATTATTATTATTATTATTATTATTATTATTATTATTATTATTATTAAATTTTGACATTTATCTCAGTCGTTTTCATATTTTGTACATTACATGTACGGAGATAAATTAAAGTCGGCAGTCATTCATTACCTGGAAAGTGTAGTGCAGTTTTTATCTACAGGATAGTTACACTGAGAGCTGCATGACTCAGTATATATACACTGAGAGCTGCATGACTCAGTATATATACACTGAGAGCTGCATGACTCAGTATATATACACTGAGAGCTGCATGACTCAGTATATATACACTGAGAGGTACATCACTCTCACTATATATACACTGAAAGGTGCAAGACTCCCAGTATATATACACTGAGAGGTGCATCACTCTCACTATATATACACTGAAAGGTGCAAGACTCCCAGTATATATACACTGAGAGGTGCATCACTCTCACTATATATACACTGAGAGCTGCACTCTGACAGTATATATACACTGAGAGGCAAGACTCCCAGTATATATGCATGACTCTCAGTATATATACACTGAGATATACACTGAGAGCTGCATCACTCTCACTATATATACACTGAAAGGTGCAAGACTCCCAGTATATATAGCTGCATCACTCTCACTATATATACACTGAGAGCTTCAAGACTCCCAGCATATATACACTGAGAGCTGACATCACTCTCAGTGTATATGCACTGAGAGCAGCATGTTTCTCAGTGTATATACACTGAGAGCAGCATGTCTCTCAGTGTATATACACTGAGAGCAGCATGTCTCTCAGTATATATACACTGAGAGCAGCATGTCTCTCAGTATATATACACTGAGAGCAGCATGTCTCTCAGTATATATACACTGAGAGCTGCATGACTCAGTATATATACACTGAGAGGTGCATCATTCTCAGTATATATACACTGAGAGCTGCATCATTCTCAGTATATATACACTGAGAGGTGCATCATTCTCAGTATATATACACTGAGAGGTGCATCATTCTCAGTATATATACACTAAAAGCTGCATGACTCTCGGTATATATACACTGAGAGGTGCATCATTCTCAGTATATATACACTGAGGGTGCATCATTCTCAGTATATATACACTGAGAGGTGCATCATTCTCAGTATATATACACTGAGAGGTGCATCACTCTCAGTATATATACACTGAGAGGTGCATCATTCTCAGTATATATATACTGAGAGCTGCATCACTCTTAGTATATATATATATACTGTACACTGAGAGTTTATTTTATCTTAAGTTTAGGGACTAAAGTATTCTGGTGAATAAGGTGCATAATGATGGTGTAGTCAATAGGTTTCAAACTCCATAAATTAACCAACCAGTTAATACTAAGAGAATGGTTACAAAAAAAAGCTGGGAAAGTGCTGAAGTATCTTGAGTGTGACAGGTTAATAAGACAAAC
>NW_027201768.1:0-7569 GCF_038502225.1 Cherax quadricarinatus
GTTCCTTCCACCCCAGGTAGTTCTGTTTGTGACTTGAAAAAGCCCACTGTGTGGGCGAAACGTAGTCAATAAAGGATCACATTATACTGCATTTGTGTTTATATTGCCTTTCTATTGGTAAGCCATGCCTCAATCCATGCTAGAACTTTACCTCCTATACCATGAGCTGCCACTTTTCTTAAGAGTCTCTTGTGAGGTACTCTGTCGAAGGCTTTACTAAAATCCAAATAAACAATATCATATTCCTTATCACTGTCAACTGCCTCAAATGTTCTATTGAAGAACGTCAGTAAGTTTGTCAGGCAGGAACGACCTCTCGTGAATCCATGCTGAGATTCATTTATCAAGTTAAGATTCATTTATGAAGTTGGCAGAGACGTCGAATTTCGCGTGGGATGGATTGTGAAGGACCTGCCTAGTAGGGGCCATCAGGCCTGCTGCAGTGTTGCCCCTTTCTTATGTTCACGAACCACCCACCAGGCTGCAGGTATACGACATCGACTTGGACAGGGTAAATAGCTACCAGTACTTGGGCTCTCCTTCCGGAAGCAATGGCTGGCGCCATGGCGGGAACCAGCTGCCTGGTTGGGTAGTAGCAGAACCAGCAGTAGTAGTAGTAGTAGTAGTATTAATAACACCCTATACATCTCCAGGCTGAGGTATTGACTTCAAACTACTCCTGTTTGTGTTCGACTGTTGAAGCCTACTGTGAAGGAGAAACTTGCACATATCTTAGATATGTGTACGCGTTCAGTGAGCCATCTGCATAACTTCCTTCTTATAATTCATATTAAAGGGATAAGAAATCAATATTAATCAGGAGAAAAACAAGAATATAACGGAAAGAAATAAAAAAATCTTTCTTTGACAGTAATTACACTTTATTAACATAATATAAGCGACTATTCACACTAGGAGGAAGAAATGTCCGTCAGCTCCTCGACAACAACGATGGCGTCCTCCTCTTGTGAAGTAAGAGAGCGAACCGGCCGTTTTGAGCCTTTGAGCTTATACCTCTTGCACTGTAAAGCTTCTTCTACAAGAGTTACTGCGCCTTCTGCACGCTGCGGCCTTACGTTTTCTATGACAGCAGTCACAATGTGGGTTTTTAAGCACCCTGGAGGGCTTCTTGGGCACCTGATGTGGGATTTCGGAGGACTCCAGTGGTCACTGCTGTGGAAACTGAACGTACTCCGTTGATCCATGGTGTGAGTTCTTGGTGGGCTACTGCGGTCATTGGTGCAGGGGATTGGGAGTATGCTTTGGCCCATGGTATAGGGCATTGGGAATATCCTCTGGTTCGTGATATACGGATTTGGGAATTTTCCCTGGTCTACAGTGTCAAGTTCGGGAGTGTACCAGTGATTCATTCTCTTCGAGGACACCAGCGGCTCAGTCTCCGCCTCTTCTTCGTCAGTATTGACTCGTATTTTTTGTATACACTCTACTGCTGCCTGTAGGAATTAAGAATAAGTCATTCATGATTAAATGGCACAAATGAAAGTAACAGTAAAAAAAATACATAAATAACGTTACGAAAATATAAGATTTAGATGTATGAAAACATTGGCTTTGGCAATAGAGTGACTGGGAAGAAACGTACAGTTTCCCTTACCTTCCTGATGCGTTTCCTGCAGCTACACAAGATGAATATAAAGAGAGCCACAGCGCTTGTGCAGATAATGACCACTTTGAGGGTCTGGAAAAAGAGGTGGTTATTATTCCTGTCAGTCATCCTGCAACTACAGTACTGGCTCCCGGTCCCTCAGTGTCTTAATGGTTGACTGATATGCACTGGTTAGTGATTGGTGATGCGCACGTCTGCCGTCCTCCACACACTGGACGCAACACGAACGAACGAACGAACGAAAGTTCAGGTAAGATCCCAAATGGGATGAGCGGGGAAGACGGGACAGACGAAGAATAGTGCTGGAGAGGAGTGTTCTTAGTCGTAGAAATAGAGCCAGGGCTTAACCCAGCAGCAAAGGCGATCGTGGGACTGATATTGAAAAGAGAAATTCCGGTTCTTCTGTTGGGACTCCGGTGGGGTGAGCTGGGAGTAAGGGACTTGCGACCTTTAGAGCTAGAGAGGAGTGCAGAACTGAGTCATGTCTTAACCCAAAAAAGCTAAGGCGAACGTGGGTCAGAGAATGGTACCTGTCTTAGAAGGTTCCTGTCAGCGGATCCAAGGTTATTTGTAAGTAGGGTTAGGAGCAGGATCATGCAAGGAGTAGAAAAGGTTGTGTTGGTTTGTGGGTCTGCGAATGTCTTCGTCAAGGAGAGAGGTCCAGTAGTCATGTCGTGTCTCAAGTTTGTCTATCTGTCTGTCACTGAGCCTCTTCCAGTACAGATTCAGCGCAGGGACGTCTAACTGGGCATGGAGAGACTCGCTTGTGGCGAAGTCCTCCCATCTGACATCAAGCACCCAGCGCAGCGCCTTGTTCTGGACACGCTGCAGTTTAAGCAAGTTTGTTTTTGCTGCAAGAGAGAGGGCTAGAGGAGAGTAAGTTATCAGAGGACGTATTAGGGATTTGTAGAGGTGTAGTTTGGTGCGTTGAGAGGCATGTTTCAGCTTGTAGAGGCCCGCAAGGGCCTTACTAGCTATTGCATGCCTTGAGTGAATGTGTCCGTGTAAACGAAGAAGGTAGTCAAGATTAACGCCAAGGACAGTGACAGATTGTGTGATAGGGAAGTAAGTGCGGGTGTCAGCTGTTCTGAGTTCGACAGGTAATGGAGGATCACGTTTCCTGTAGTTAAAATACGTAATGCTGGATTTTGCTGCATTGGTTTTGATCCTCCATTTTTGTTCCCAGATGGCTATCCTGTCAACCTCATTTTGTGTTTTGTGTGTGAGTGTATCTATATTGGCATGAGTGATAAGTTGTGTAATGTCGTCTGCATAGGCTAGTGTGATGGAGTTGTGGTATACAGGTGTTGGAATGTCGTTAGTGTATAAAATGTAGAGGGTAGGGGAAAGGACAGATCCCTGGGGTACTCCAGCATTTAGTGTGAAGTAGTCAGAGTAACAGCCTTGGAATTTGATTCTCATGGTACGGCCGTCTAGGAAGTTGCAGAGGAGTTTACGAGTATTGAGAGGCAGGTTGAAGTTAGTGCAGAGTTTGTACTTGAGCCCCTCGTGCCACACAGTGTCAAAAGCTTTTTCAACGTCTTTTGCAACCAGGGCTGTCCTGTTTCTTTGTTTTGTGTTTATGTGGATGTAGTTGAGAATGATGTTAATGGCATCCTGTGTGGATCTGTGTGTTCTGAAGCCAAACTGGCCATCTGAAAGTAGAGAATTATGTTCCAGGTATCTGCGAAGGCGATGATTAATGAGTTTTTCAAAGAGTTTTCCTAAAGTTTCGAGGAGGCTGATAGGGCGATAGTTTCTAGGGTCAGAGTGGTCTTTATTGGGTTTAGGAAGGAGGATAGCAGTAGCAGCTTTGAAGAGGGAAGGGAAGTATCCAGAGGCAAGGGAGGCATTGAGGAGGTTTGTGTAGGCAGTAATGATAGAGTCAGGAAGGTGTTTCAGGATAATATGGTTTAGGCCAGAGGCACCAGGAGCCTTTGGAGGAAGGTGTCTGAGGAGAGTTTTAATGTCTGTGTTGGTGAAAGGAGTGTCGAGTTCTTGGGAGGAGGTAAGAGTGTCTAGATGTATGTGGCTGTCTGGTGTTGTTTCTTGAGTGTGTGCAGTGTTCCAGTGTTCTATGTTCTGAATGTGTTGAATAACGTTAGGGTGAGGTGGGTGAGCGTGGAAGATGTTCTCCCAGATGTGTTTGAAGATGTTGGTAGCAGCCTGTGGGTCTGAGATGTGTGTGTTGTTGTGGGTGATGTGTTTGAATTTGTTGGTGGGAGTAGTGCCTCTGATTTTTTTGATAAAGTTCCAGAAGGCTTTAGTGTTTTTAACACGCTGCCTGTCCGCTTGTTGTATTAGTCGTGACCAGTGATTGTTGTGGTCTTGCTCTAGGCTGTGTAAAATGTTGTTTCTAAGGTAAGTGAGATCTAATCGGACTTGATTAAATCTATGTGTGTTGTAGAGGAAGCGGTTGTGGTAGCAGATAATTAGTCTTCTTGTTCTGAGTGACGGTTTGAAGGAATAACGAGTGGTGTGAGTTTTCTTTGGTATTGCGATGTTGGCTGCTTGTGTAATGGTGTCCTGGATGAGATCAAGTTGAGTATCGATGTCAGAGATAGGTTTGTTGTTGTAGTCATAGGTGAGGTTAATATTGTCTATGTGTTGTTTGAAAGCATCCCAGTCAGCGTTCTTGTAGGAGAATGAAGGTGTGGTTGGAATGAGGATAGGGTTGGAGGAGATGTGTAAGATGACTGGGATGTGATCAGAGCCTGTAATAGGGCCAGGTGAGATGTAATGTTGAAATAGAGAGCTGGCTCGGTTTGCCAGAATGATGTCTGGTTTGCCTTGGCCCGTGTGGTTGAAGAAGGTATTGAAGTCTGGGCCAAGATGAATTAGGTGTTTATGGTTTGTGAAGTTGAGTAATTGGTGACCAAGTTGGTTGTTACTGGTGTGATGAAAGGCAGTGTGTTTGGCATTCATGTCAGCTAGTAGGTAAGTTGGTGTGTTGGTGTAGTTGAAGACTAAGGAGAGGTCGTGTATGTTGAGAGTAGTGTTTGGGCGAGCATAGGTGGTGAAAAAGATAAAGGGGCCAAGGTGGGTGTGTATTCTGACCGCAAGACAGTGTTGATGAATAAAAGGGATTGAGAGAAATTCATGTTTTATGTTGGAATTGACAAGGATGGCAACCCCATCGTGGGGATCATAGGGGGACTGTAGTGCAGTATAACCATAATGGCGGATACATTGAGGGGCTTTGAGGCAGGTACTGTTTAGCAAAACAATATCTGGCCTCTCTGCTTCAAGGAGCTCGGCCAGTAGGTGTCTAATTGTAAAGTAAGAACGTACGTTGAACTGAATCGCCTTAAACGTGATTTAATGGTTTCGTCTTAGCAAAGTTAATGTCGGGGGAGGAGTTTGGATTAAAGCCCGTGATAGAGGTGCCATCAGTGGATGTGTGTTTGTAGGTGCTACGGACCCGTTTCCTGGAGGGGGAGGAAGAGATGGATCTGTTTTTATGTTCTTTGGTCTGTCCGTTAGAAGTTGGGGTAGGTTTAGGTTTGAGTGGATTTTGTCTGGAGGAGGTGGAGTTGGACCTGGATGAGGTTTTGGTTGTGGTGGAGTTGGCGAAGGTGGATGCAGAGGAAGTGGAAGTTTTGGTAAGCTGTGAGGAAGTGGAAGCTTTGGAAGGGGATGAAGTGGGTAAGGAAGTGGGGAGAGGGGTGGTCGTAGCAATAGCAGTAGGGGTGTTGGTGGGAGGTGTAGAAGTAGTGAAGAGAGGTAGTGGAGGAGGAGAGCTGGTGGGAGTAGGAAGTGGGGGGGTGGGAGAGAGGAAGGAGGGAGAGGTTGTAGGAGGCTTGGAAGAGAAGCAGGAAGGAGGGATAATTAAAGAGGGAAGATTGTTAGCAGACAAGATTAGGTTAAGGACATGTGAGTAGTCTGATTGGTAAGCTTGTGAGATTACCATCGCAGAGTGGGCAGCAGTGGCAAGTTGACAGTTAGTTTTGTAGTCTAGTGTGGGTGTAGAAGGAGAAGTGCTTGTAGTCTGTGTGTTGGTGTTTGATGTGTGTAGAGTAGAAGAGGTAGACCAAGTGCGTGGGGAGGCCCAGGCATTGGGGGTAGGGGAGGGAGGTGTGGAAGGGGAGGGAGGTAAGGAAGGGGAGGGAGGAGCAGGGAAGGGGTTGGGTAGGGAGGGAGGTTGGTTTGCTCTGAGGGAGGAGAGAATGTGCTTTCTAGAAGGGCAGGAATTTGCAACTGCAGTGTGTGACCCGCCGCAGTTAGAACATTTAAGGGGGAGGTTGCAGGTATTCCAGAAGTGGCCAGTTGCTGAACATCTGGAGCAGACTTGTGTAGATGTGCATGTGTTTTTGTCGTGGCCGAATTCGTAGCATTTAAGACATTGTGTGATTGGGTGGAAGTTCGGAGTGAAGAGAGCGTTTGGAGGAATGCGGATGGTCTTGGCAAAGATTCCTTGACTGAAGAGTGTAGAGGCGTCAGCAGGAGTAGAACAGCGTATTTTGAGAATGGTAGAGTTTTCTGGTCTGTAAATATCGTCAACAGAGACTTTGTTCTTAGTACTGATATCTTTTATTAAGTCTTCTTTGTCTGTGTCATAGGCTGTCAGGAGAGAGTAGTCTACGTGTTTAGCAATGACTGTGCTTTTGGCACGGTGCTCAGGAGTCCAAATAATGGTGAAGCCTGCGTTGAGAAGTTTTTGTCTGGTATCGCTTGAGGTGTACGCTTCGTAGGAATGTTTGTCAAGAAGGAGTTTGAAGCCTGAGTTGGTTTTGAAGACTTTAAGTTGAGGTGCACCAGTGATCTGATATAATAAATTTTCCGGACAGATAGTGGCATCAGGATTAGAAAATTTGAGGTTTAGCGAGAAGGAATTGGATTTAGTAGAAGCAGAGGCAGGTGTGGGAGGTTGGGGGAGAGTGGAAGGGGGGTGGGAGGTGGAAGGCAACGAAGGCATCGTCCAATTACGAAAAGATGTAATTGGAGGTGACAATCGGCCAAAAAGTGAGAGTACTCAGCTAGGCAAGTACGTGTAAGTAGACACACGTACTTGCCTGGCGCAGGACACTGAGGAGGTGAACTGTAGCTTGATGGAGCACTGTATATCCTGAGTGGTGGAGAGACTGGCTGTATGGCGTGCAGTCGACAGGCGAAGAGAATTCAGGCAGCAAGAGGCTTCCTGCCCTTCGGTCGGCAACCACCGACGCACCAATCCTGATGGTGGAGAGGAAGACGAAGGTCCAGCAAGCACTACTCAAAGCACTACTCAACACGGGGTAATTTCGAGAGAGGCGAGATCGTCGATGTGAGGTAAGCACACGTCACCACTCGAGCTAAGTCGCTAGATCGCTTCTCACGACGCAACACTGGCGTCCACCCATCTTTATAGTGAAACTCATGTGACTGCTGAGATGGTCATTATCTGACCCCTCGGAGAATGAAGCACCATGGGACTGATAACGTAAGAATGGAGGAACACTGCGGCAGACCTACTGGCTCATACAAGGCAAATCCTCAACAAACTCAACCATTCCCATCCACGTATTTGTCCAGCCTTTTTCCAAAGTTACCCAAGAATTTGTTTTCAGTACTTCAGTTACTATAGATAAATGATTCAGAGAACCAACAAGTTGATAAATTAGACGCATGTGTAACATTTGGGTATCTATGATAAATAGTTATCTTGGGTACCTTTACAGGGCACACAAACAGGTCTTCACAGAGCTTATTTCTTGGGTAGCATTGAAAACTGGGTTGGGCAAATGTATTGTTAGTGGGATGAATTGTAAAGGACCTGCCTAGTATGGGCCAACAGGCCTGCTGCAGTGTTCCTCCTTTCTTATGTGTGTGTGATGAATGGTTTGAAAAAACGACAAGTTGAAGATTGAGACACTTATGCAGCATATGGGAATCTTTATTCAGGAAACGTTTCGCCACACAGTGGCTTCATCAGTCCAATACAAAGAGGAAGGCGTAAGGAGAGG
>NW_027201769.1:0-7555 GCF_038502225.1 Cherax quadricarinatus
TTGAAAGGCTACCGAATGTATGTGAGTAATTCTTTAAAATTCAAGGGTGGGGTGGCTATAGCGGTGAAGGAGTCCAGCCCTTAGTGTGTCTTGGGATGGGAGGAGGGTGGGGGTGGAAGGGTGGTTAGGGTGGATGGGTTTTAGGAAGGGGTTAGAGTTTGTTTTATTGGAGTTTATATGCCTGCGGACAGCAACTCAGCAACCAATGCTGCTGGCAGACACATAGCAATGCTCCTACACGATATTCCAGAGGTAAAGTTGCTAAACAATGGAGACCCCACACACCTGTTGGGTGGCTGCCTCGACCTTACCTTCGGGTCAAGACAACTCGCAGCAGGAGCCACATGGGAAACCCATCCTCACCTTGTCAGTGACCACTTTGCAGTGATCACCACCTTCAACATCAACAGGCCTCCCACAGTTGTGCTGCCTCCTAGATGGGACGTAAAGAGGGCCAACTGGAAGGTGTTCCAGGATTATCTTCATGAGTGGTGGTCCACATACTCTCTATCTGAAGACTGTGATACGGCTGAACAGGAGCTAATCACTGTTCTCATCCAGGCAGCAGAGTGCGCAATTCCAAAGAAGTCTGCAGGACGCACTCACAAAAGAGACTGGTGGTTCTACAACGACGAGGTGCGGTAGCAGAACCACCGCATCAACTCTTTTAGGAAGCTATACAGGCGTAACCCTACGGCAGAGAACAGGAATACTCTGAGAGCCATTGTGCAGCATGCCCGCAGAGTCTCTCTCAGAGTAAAAACTGAGAAATGGCTGGAGTGGTGCTCAACATTCGGGCATCACACCACCTTATCTGAGATATGGGGCAAGCTCAACATAGCAACTGGCAAGAGCAAGTCGAGGCCACCAGCACACCCGAACCCATCCCAGGAAGCAGAGAAACTAGTGGAGCTTTTCACTTCCAGGGGAGCCTCCACTCAGCTCCCACAGGACATCCGGAATATACAGACGGATCTTCTGCCACAGCGCCAGCTAACGATACAAGCTGCATGTGAGTCGGAAGATGTGACTGATGTAGACCTCACGGACTTGGAACTCCGACGTGCCATTAAGAACACAGGTGACACTGCCCCGGGCATCGATGGTGTGACGTACTCTATGATTGCACGGGCTGGGCAGAGTGGATGGGAGGCCATACTAGACGTCATTAACAAGTCGTGGAGGGCCAGGACACTCCCAGCAGCTTGGAAGAAAGCTACAATCGTACCAATTCCAAAGCCCAAGGACCCAGGCAGTATGAGACCCATATCGCTGACCAGCTGCTTAGCCAAGACTGCTGAGAGGATGGTGTTAAACCGCCTCCTATGGAAACTTGGACCCTCTCATCATCACATATTTGGCTTCACCAAAGGAGTGGGTACAGCAGAGTGCATAACCACTCTACTAAGCCAGATTGCTGACAGTAACAAAAAACCTAGTATAGTCGTCTACCTCGACCTTGAAAAGGCATTTGAGCTAGCCAGCCCCACAGCAATTCTGGCAATACTAGCTCGGAAGGGAATCAAAGGACGCCTCCTGGCCTGGATAGAGTCCTACCTTAGGGGCAGGCAGGCCTGTGTCAGCTTTCAGGGACACTACTCTTCCTTTAAATCCCTGGAAAACGGTACACCACAAGGAGGTGTGCTCAGTCCTACCCTGTTTAACATCCTTATGCAGGAACTTGTGAGCCTCCCCTTTCATAGTGGTACACAGCTCCTCAGCTATGCTGATGATCTTGCACTCGTAGTGAATGGGAAAGGCAATTTAGAACGACAGGCTCAGAGAGCTTTGGACCTAATTACGCAGTCTTGCAAGGAACTAGGCCTCAAGATCTCGGCCGAGAAATCTCTTGCAATGATGTTCAAGGGACCAGATCCTGTGAATTGATTACGTATTCAGGATATAGAACTTGAGTGGACAGGCTCCTACCTGTACTTGGTAATCTACATTGATAAAAAGCTGACCTTTCAGAAACAGGCAGAGTATGTCAGGTCACGTGCTCTACTCAGACTCAACGCCATGAGAGCCATGACGAGGCACCGTGCAGGGGCAAGCAAAGATGTACTTCGCTTGTACTATATACAAGCTATACGCTCGCTCATTGACTACGGTGCACCGGCTTTAGCTCATCTCTTCCCGCAGAGCAGGCAAAGAGTGGAGGTCGTACAAAATCAGGCGATAAGAACTATGCTTGGGCCACCATCTGGACCAACACAGTATGTCTCAGATCTGAGGCCCGGCTTCCTTCCTTGGCTGACAGAGTAAGATACATAAACGCCTGCAAAGTGGCCACGATTCTGCACAGGCAGCAAGGTACCCCACTAAGGAGACGGATATTGACAACCATGTCACAAGATCCCACACTCTTCACGGACTACTCCTGGATTCGTTCGTTTTGTGCTGCTGGGCGGAAGCTGCTGCCTATACAACTACTCCTTGAGAAGAGTTGTGACCTTCCTGTTGCTGGGTACCATCCACCACCTCCCTGGCGCCCAGATCCAGCCGATGTTTGCATCATGCAGCTACCCATCTCTAAGCGTCTCTGCAGTCAAGACACTCTCAGCAATCATGCTGAGACAAGCATGGCACTGGCAGAGGGAGGCACATGTGCAGTGTATTTCACAGATGGTTCTGTTGACCCTGGCAGGAAGAGAGCAGCAGCTGGACTGTACCACAATGGTCACACACAAGGCTGGCGACTCCCTGACCACTGCACGATCCTTCAAGCTGAGTTGGTGGCGATTCAGCAGGCATTGTCACATGCCCTACGACATCGACTCCGACCTGTCATACATGTTGATTCCACCTCTGCAATCAATGCCCTCTCCCATCCTCAACCACAGGACAATGTTCACCTCATCACATCGATCCTGAGCATAATGACAGCCTTAGAAGTTCAGGGTAACAGATCGACATTGAACTGGATCCCCAGCCATGCTGGCATCCGGGGAAATGAGGCGGCAGATGATGCAGCCAAGGCAGCAACAGACTATCCACATGTTGGGATTACTGTCCCAATCAGCCTACGACAGACCAAACTGGTGGCTGCCAGAGCCATGAAACTTATGGGGGAGGTCTTAGGTGATACCCCATCTCAACAGTGGTACCGAGCAGCGACTCAGGGAGAACCCCCTCCATTTGATAGAAGCTGGTCCAGAGCGCAGTGTACCGCCATCCATCGGCTTCGTTTGGGCTTTCCGACAGCCAAGATGATGGTAGACAAGGCTGAGGAGGAGATGTGCCAGTACTGTCAGCACGTTGTCCAGCGGCCCCTAACACACTATCTTCTGGAGTGCGAAGTTACTGAGACGCTCCGCAGGCAACTAGGAGTGATATTCCCTCCCGAAGAGGACCCAGAGATGACTGCGGCCACACTAGTGTACCATGGAGTCAACGAACCAGACAAGCTGTTACCTGTGATAACGACATATCCTCCTCCTCGCTAGTGTCCGCAGTTGGGAGTACATGCGGTGTTGTCGCTTATGAGATGCACCAGTTGAACTGACCAGAAGAGTGCTTGAACAGCATATGTCGCATCATTGTAGAAACCTTTCTCCCTCGGGAGCCAGAGACGGGTCATCGCAAGATTGAGACCCGTGCCAGGACTACGGTCTTGGCGAACATTATACATACATACTTTCATAGTTCCATGATAATGTGAGTAATAAAGTTGGTAGAATTACCGACAATATGTAAAGTAAAAGGACACAAGTGCAACTAATGTGACATTTATTGTGGCAACGTTTCGCTCTCCAGGAGCTTTATCAAGCCATTACAAACAATACATGGACACAGAGGGTATATAAAGGCTCAGAGTGAGGTGAATACTAGTGAGGTACCATTTCGATGTTCACTAGTGGTAGTAGTAGTAGTAGTAGTAGTAGTAGTAGTGGTAGTGACAAAAGTAATACAATATGGTAGAGCAATTAATTCGTACATGAGTAAAAGGATATAAAAGCTATTACTTGGGTAACATAAAAATAGGTTGGACAAATATAAACTGGAATGAGGCAGCTTGTTTCAGTGTTCACTCTCTGTGCTTTGTGTAGTATAACAGGAGAGACTATGTGATGGCAGGGTTTACTGTTTTCAGGAGGATTCTTGCTAAGACTTCGGAGATGGTGAAGCTGCCGTTGTTTTGTTTAATTGTATTCGAAACAGCGATCAGTGCTGATTCAAGGCACTTGCGTGTGCGGAAATTAGTTTCTTTGATCACTCTGAGCCTTTATATACCCTCTGTGTCCATGTATTGTTTGTAATGGCTTGATAAAGCTCCTGGAGAGCGAAACGTTGCCACAATAAATGTCACATTAGTTGCACTTGTGTCCTTTTACTTTACATAATGTGAGTAGTCACGAAAGCGCTTGGAATTTCTCTATTCTTTCAGAGTGGTTGTTTTGCATATTCTGAAATCACCTGTTTAAGAACATAAGAACATAAGAAAGAAGGAACACTGCAGCAGGCCTGTTGGCCCATACTAGGCAGGTCCTTTACAATTCATCCCACTAACAAACATTTGACCTACCCAATTTTCAATGCTACCCAAGAAATAAGCTCTGATGTGCAAGTCCCACTCAAATCCAACCCATCCCACTCATGTATTTATCCAACCTAAATTTGAAACTACCCAAAGTCCTAGCCTCAATAACCCAACTAGGTAGACTGTTCCACTCATCTACTACCCTATTTCCAAACCAATACTTTCCTATGTCCTTTCTAAATCTAAACTTATCTAATTTAAATCCATTACTGCGGGTTTTCTCTTGGAGAGATATCCTCAAGACCTTGTTAATATCCCCTTTATTAATACCTATCTTCCACTTATACACTTCGATCAGGTCTCCCCTCATTCTTCGTCTAACAAGTGAATGTAACTTAAGAGTCTTCAATCTTTCTTCATAAGGAAGATTTCTAATGCTATGTATTAATTTAGTCATCCTACGCTGAATGTTTTCTAACGAATTTATGTCCATTCTGTAATATGGAGACCAGAATTGAGCTGCATAATCTAGGTGAGGCCTTACTAATGATGTATAAAGCTGCAGTATGACCTCTGGACTTCTGTTACTTACACTTCTTGATATAAATCCCAGTAATCTATTTGCCTTATTACGTACGCTTAGGCATTGCTGTCTTGGTTTAAGGTTCCTGCTTACCACAACCCCCAAGTCCTTTTCGCAATCTGTATGGTTAAGTTCTACATTATTTAACTTATAAGTGCTAGGGTTATGGACACTCCCGAGCTTCAGAACCTTGCACTTATCTACATTGAACTGCATCTGCCACTTTTCTGACCAAGAGTAGAGTTTGTCTAAATCCTCCTGAAGTTCCCTAACATCTACGTTTGAATCAATTATCCTACCTATCTTCGTGTCATCGGCGAATTTGCTCATATCACTAGTAATTCCTTCATCAAGATCATTGATATATATTATAAAAAACAACGGGCCCAAGACTGATCCCTGTGGAACGCCACTTGTTACTGATCCCCACTCGGATTTAACCCCATTTATGGACACTCTTTGCTTCCTGTCTGTGAGCCATGATTCGATCCACGAGAGCACCCTTCCCCCAATGCCATGAGCTGCTACTTTCTTCAACAGTCTTTGGTGCGGAACTCTATCAAATGCCTTACTAAAATCTAAGTAAATAATATCAAATTCTTTATCGTGGTCAACAGCCTCAAAAGCTTTACTGAAGAAAGTCAATAAATTAGTTAGACAAGACCGGCCTCTTGTGAATCCATGCTGAGTATTATTAATCAAGCTATGCTTATCGAGATGGCTTCTTATAATCTCAGCTATAATTGATTCTAGTAATTTGCCTACAATTGAGGTCAGGCTTATTGGGCGGTAATTTGACGGTAACGACTTGTCCCCTGTTTTAAAAATAGGAATTACATTAGCCATCTTCCACATATCAGACACTGCACCTGTTTGAAGAGATAAATTAAAAATATTAGTTAATGGTTCACAGACTTCCATTTTGCATTCCTTTAGAACCCTTGAAAAAACCTCATCAGGACCCGGTGACTTATTTTGCTTCAGTCTGTCGATCTGCTTCACAACCATTTCACTAGTGACTGTGATGTTACATAATTTATCTTCTTCTGATCCACTATAAAAATTAATTACCGGAATATTATTAGTGTCTTCTTGTGTAAAAACCGAGAGAAAATAATTATTTAAAATCGAGCACATTTCATTCTCTTTGTCAGTAAGATGCCCATAGTTATTTTTAAGGGGACCTATCTTATCTCTGACTTTTGTTCTATAGACCTGGAAAAAACTTTTTGGGTTAGTTTTAGAATCCCTGGCAACTTTAATTTCATAGTCCCTTTTAGCTTTTCTTATCCCCTTTTTAATGTCCCTCTTAATGTCAATATACTGATTCATAAGATGAGCCTCGCCTCTTTTGATACGCCTATAAATTCCTTTCTTATGCCCTAGTAGATATTTCAGCCTATTATTCATCCATTTTGGGTCATTTCTATTTGATCTAATTTCCTTATAAGGGATAAACGTTCTTTGAGCACCATGTATTGTGTTCAGAAAACTGTCATATTGATAGCTCTCTTCGTTACCCCAGTCAACAGATGATAAGTGTTCTCTAAGCCCATCGTAATCTGCTAAGCGAAAATCTGGGACTGTTACTGAGTTATCCCTACTATCATACTTCCATTCAATTCTACATGTAATTGATTTGTGGTCGCTAGCACCCAGTTCCTCTGAAACTTCTAAATTATTAACAAGGGATTCATTGTTTGCCAGAACTAAGTCAAGCAGGTTATTACCCCTTGTAGGTTCTGTCACAAACTGCTTCAAAAAACAATCCTGAACTACTTCTAAGAAATCGTATGATTCTAAATTCCCAGTCAAGAAATTCCAATCAATATGACTAAAGTTAAAGTCTCCTAGAATTACTACATTATCGTGCCTTGTGGCCCTAACAATTTCCTCCCATAGTAGTCTCCCCTGGTCCCTATCTAAATTTGGGGGACGGTATATCACACCTAAAATTAATTTTTCATGCCCCTCTGAAAATTCTATCCAAACAGACTCTGTATGTGTTACTTCAGACTTAATACCCGTTTTTATGCAACAGTTCAAGCGATCTCGGACATACAATGCCACCCCACCCCCCTTCCCGATACTTCTATCTACTTGGAACAATTTAAAACCCTGAATGTGACATTCTGCAGGCATGTCCCGACTTTTTGAATTAAACCACGTCTCAGTAATGGCAAATACATCTATGTTACCTGCACTAGCAACTAGTCTCAACTCGTCCATCTTATTCCTAGCACTGCGACTATTTGTGTAACAAATATTTAATGACCCTCCTATCTCTTTACCCTTCCTGCTCCTTTCTGTTATTCCACTAAACCTATTACTGTCATTGTCAATTAGTGCCACTGGCTTTCCAATATCCTCCTCATTTTGCCTATTACTAGTTCTCCTAGTACTCATGTTACTACCCTGCGACTTCACAGTTTTCCCTCCAAAACCCATACCACTAACTATTCCTAGTTTAAAGACCTAACAGCTCCCTCCAC
>NW_027201770.1:0-7551 GCF_038502225.1 Cherax quadricarinatus
TGAGGATAACAAAAAGATTAGGTGATGAAAGATTGAATATCAGATTGGAGGGAGAGAGTATGGAGGAGGTGAACGTATTCAGATATTTGGGAGTTGACGTGTCAGCGGATGGGTCTATGAAAGATGAGGTGAATCATAGAATTGATGAGGGAAAAAGAGTGAGTGGTGCACTTAGGAGTCTGTGGAGACAAAGAACTTTGTCCTTGGAGGCAAAGAGGGGAATGTATGAGAGTATAGTTTTACCAACGCTCTTATATGGGTGTGAAGCGTGGGTGATGAATGTTGCAGCGAGGAGAAGGCTGGAGGCAGTGGAGATGTCATGTCTGAGGGCAATGTGTGGTGTGAATATAATGCAGAGAATTCGTAGTTTGGAAGTTAGGATTAGGTGCGGGATTACCAAAACTGTTGTCCAGAGGGCTGAGGAAGGGTTGTTGAGGTGGTTCGGACATGTAGAGAGAATGGAGCGAAACAGAATGACTTCAAGAGTGTATCAGTCTGTAGTGGAAGGAAGGCGGGGTAGGGGTCGGCCTAGGAAAGGTTGGAGGGAGGGGGTAAAGGAGGTTTTGTGTGCGAGGGGCTTGGACTTCCAGGAGGCATGCATGAGCGTGTTTGATAGGAGTGAATGGAGACAAATGGTTTTTAATACTTGACGTGCTGTTGGAGTGTGAGCAAAGTAACATTTATGAAGGGATTCAGGGAAACCGGCAGGCCGGACTTGAGTCCTGGAGATGGGAAGTACAGTGCCTGCACTCTGAAGGAGGGGTGTTAATGTTGCAGTTTAAAAACTGTAGTGTAAAGCACCCTTCTGGCAAGACAGTGATGGAGTGAATGATGGTGAAAGTTTTTCTTTTTCGGGCCACCCTGCCTTGGTGGGAATCGGCCAGTGTGATAATAAAAAATAAATAATAGATGGGGTTGTAAGAGAAGTAAATGCGAGGGTCTTGGCAAGAGGCATGGAGTTAAAAGATAAAGAATCACACATAAAGTGGGAGTTGTCACAGTTGCTCTTTGCTGATGACACTGTGCTCTTGGGAGATTCTGAAGAGAAGTTGCAGAGATTGGTGGATGAATTTGGTAGGGTGTGCAAAAGAAGAAAATTGAAAGTGAATACAGGAAAGAGTAAGGTTATGAGGATAACAAAAAGATTAGGTGATGAAAGATTGGATATCAGATTGGAGGGAGAGAGTATGGAGGAGGTGAATGTATTCAGATATTTGGGAGTGGACGTGTCAGCGGATGGGTCTATGAAAGATGAGGTGAATCATAGAATTGATGAGGGGAAAAGGGTGAGTGGTGCACTTAGGAGTCTGTGGAGACAAAGAACTTTGTCCTTGGAGGCAAAGAGGGGAATGTATGAGAGTATAGTTTTACCAACGCTCTTATATGGGTGTGAAGCATGGGTGATGAATGTTGCAGCGAGGAGAAGGCTGGAGGCAGTGGAGATGTCATGTCTGAGAGCAATGTGTGGTGTGAATATAATGCAGAGAATTCGTAGTTTGGAAGTTAGGAGGAGGTGCGGGATTACCAAAACTGTTGTCCAGAGGGCTGAGGAAGGGTTGTTGAGGTGGTTCGGACATGTGGAGAGAATGGAGCGAAACAGAATAACTTCAAGAGTGTATCAGTCTGTAGTGGAAGGAAGGCGGGGTAGGGGTCGGCCTAGGAAAGGTTGGAGGGAGGGGGTAAAGGAGGTTTTGTGTGCGAGGGGCTTGGACTTCCAGCAGGCATGCGTGAGCGTGTTTGATAGGAGTGAATGGAGACAAATGGTTTTTAATACTTGACGTGCTGTTGGAGTGTGAGCAAAGTAACATTTATGAAGGGGTTCAGGGAAACCGGCAGGCCGGACTTGAGTCCTGGAGATGGGAAGTACAGTGCCTGCACTCTGAAGGAGGGGTGTTAATGTTGCAGTTTAAAAACTGTAGTGTAAAGCACCCTTCTGGCAAGACAGTGATGGAGTGAATGATGGTGAAAGTTTTTCTTTTTCGGGCCACCCTGCCTTGGTGGGAATCGGCCAGTGTGATAATAAATAAAAATTCTATAATATGTTTTCCATTCTATCAAATGAGACCAAGAAAACGAGAATACAACCATGAATACTACATGAAAATAAACCACAAAGTCGGCATTTTAATTAAAAAAAATTGTTTGACTTTTTTTTTCTCATTATGCACTGCATGCTCCAGGATTTTTTTTATATGGTGCACACTGACCACACAGACCCATTCTCTTACATGTGGGCCTACCAGCTTTCTCCTGATTGATTTGAAATCGCTAGAATTTATGAGTATGTATACATCAAACAGGGTGGCTCATAAGATGTATATATACGACCGAAACAGTCAAAGGGTTCACATGAGCACCCATCCCATTACAGTGGACCCCCGGTTAACGATATTTTTTCACTCCAGAAGTATGTTCAGGTGCCAGTACTGACCGAATTTGTTCCCATAAGGAATATTGTGAAGTAGATTAGTCCATTTCAGACCCCCAAACATACACGTACAAACGCACTTACATAAATACACTTACATAATTGGTCACATTCGGAGGTGATCGTTATGTGGGGGTCCACTGTATTTTCCTTTAGCTCTGTTCTTTAATTTCTTGTTACTTTTGTTATTGCCCACTACTTCTGCTTGCGAGAAATTTGTTATTACAGCCTCTCCTCACTGACGTACTCATTTACCGATAACTCGGAGTTACGACGAGCTCTCCGACGAGTTGGTATTGTATGTATGCCAAATGAGAACTTGGGTCATGGAAATGGTCAGTGCTGTGTCTCAGCGTCAAGCATTTCAATCTCCTTCCTACAGCTACTCAATACACTAGCTTTCACAGTCTCCAAGGTTACGTATTTGTACAAATTTGTACTTTATTGTACACCCCATTGTACAAGATAGAAGTGCAGTAGCACTTGGAAGAGGAATATTGAAGAAGTACAAGAGAAGTTCATTGTAAAGGGGTTAACTGGTATGTTCGTCTGTGTGTTAACATTCTCGGCATCTCTAGTGGCATGTACAAGGTATGTTGATGGTAATAATAATAATAATAATAATAATAATTAATAATTGCTCTGGAACACTTTAAATGTCATACGTATTTTGTATAGGTTTGGTAGTTGACATTTAAAGCACTCCAGAACGATTGTTACGAGTGATACAGAGAATGTAAACACACAGACGAACACACCAGCTAACCCCTTTACAGTAAACTTCTTTTGTACTTCTTCCATTCTTTGTTCTTGTTCTTCCTCTTTCTACAATAAATGCTACTCACCTCTCACCCTACATTAGGACAATAAATATTTTAAGGTAAGTAATGAGAGTACTGTATGTGTATGTTACATTTTTATTGTTTTCTGTAATATGTAAGCATTATGCAAATTAAAACAAAGTTATCAATTTTGAGTTTCCTTGTTATTTATTTTTTCTTTCTAATGTATATGTATTTAACCCTTTCAGGGTCTGTGCCGTAGTTCTATGACTTTGAGTTGAGGATCCTAACCGTAGATCTACGCCATGAGCTCAGCTCACTCTAATAAGTTGTGAGCGGTAAATTTGGGCTTAGATGTGAGAGAATACATCTATGTGGTATGTGTGCACCACATAAAACAAATCCTGCAGCACACAGTGTATGACGAGAGAAAAAAAACGAGATTAATTTTCGATTAAAACAGCAACGTTACAGTGTTCTTTCGTATTTTTTTATAGTTGTATTTGCGATTTCTTGGTCTCATTTGATAGAAGGGACGATATTTTACAGAAATAGATGATTTTGATTGGTTTTAGTAATAGAAATGGCTTGAAACTGAGCTTAAAGTAGCGGAAATGTTAACTTTTTGCTAATGTTCAAGAGTAAACAAATGGCCTCACACATCTAATACACATCAGCTGGTGGGTCTAATATACGTTCACAAATGCGTTGATATTATTTATACAGTTATTACAATATTGCATAACAGTAAATCTTCTATTTTTTGGTTTGAATAAAAAATTCATTATGTGAATAAAAAATCAAAATGGAATTCATTTGTAAAGCCTCAAAACATAACTAATGAACAGAGGAAATGTTAGTTTAGTGCCAGGAATGCCTGCATTGTTTATTCTGGGGCCTATTTTGAAATTGGAATATTTTGAACTGTGTGTTAAATTGGCCAAATTACCAATTTCCGATCACTTTATTTTGCAGTTGAAACAGTTGACTTGGTGATTTCTTGTGCTCAATCAATAGAATAGAAGTAATACTAGTGAAATAGCTAAGAATTTGGTCAACTGGAATATTGTAATTGGCCTAAAATGGGAGTCAAAGTCGGCAAAATCGCTGATGCATCAATATCGCTGACACATCAAAATTTGCTGGAGCATAATTTTGTAACTTTTTCCATCAAATTTCATACTTTTTGTTTTATTACCTTCAGAAAAATATTCTCTACCATTTCATAAGAAAAAGAATTTTTTTATTTTTTTTTAAATTCTTGGACCCTGGTGCACACTGACATTTGGCCTCTAGACCCTGAAAGGGTTAATTCACTGTTTGGCATCATTACAAAGTGGGCGGAGCTACAGCAGAGGAAGAAGCGAGCAGTGTCTCAATAACTGATGGTTCACCATAATGCACAGAGGTGTGCCTCTCCCCACTATAAAATATTGTATATAATTATACTATTCCTATCGTTAAAGATTATCTACTTTCATATTTATTCCTGTATATACTCAGAACTACTAAATGCCTCGAATGATATAGTTGAGGTTGTAGTTGGGTCGACGTGATCATTCATCATTGAGGTTAAATGGTAATTTTTTATATTATTTATAGTGCGTTGAGTTCCAGTAATGATATCTGTAATAAGGGGATGTTTGGACAAGTGTAGAGCCAATGCATGTTGGTCAAGTAGAATGTAAAAACTAATAAATATAATGAACTTAGTGTTGACTGTATATTAAGCTATTAATGAACTAGAGTATTAACTATGTAAATTCTATTAAGATAAAATTATAAGATAATGTAGCACCAGACTATGACTTGAAATTGCACTGAAGCTAACATAAGTTGTTTACAATAGATAGTAGGATAATATGTGCACAGTTCTAAATTAAAGACTTTATGAATTTTAGCAGTGCTGTGATTGTAAGATGGTAAACAACAAATTTTTATAAACTGTGAATGGGAATATTTGGCAATAACAGATATTAAAAAAAGTTGCAGATGTTGGTGAATGAGTTTGGAAGGGCATGTGAAAGTAAGAAAGAGCAAGGTGATGAAGATAAAAAAATTAGTTAATGAAAATTTGGATATCAAATTAGAGGGAGGGAGTATGAAGTGACTGTATTCAGATATTTGAGAGCGGACCTGTCAACAGATTGGTCTACGAAAGATGAGGTGAATTAATAGAATTGATGAGGGGAAAAATGTGAGTGGAGCACTGAGGGATCTCTGGAGGTAAAGAACATTATCTGTTGAAGCGAAGAGTGGAATTTATGAGATAATACTGGTACCAACACTTACATGGGTGGGAAGCATGGGTGGTGAATGTTGCAACAAGGAGAAGGCTGGAGGCAATGGAGATGTCTAGTCTGAGGGCAATGTATAGTATGAATATAATGCAGAGAATCTGTATCTTGAAGCTTAGAAGGTGTTGGGTTTCTAAAAGTATTATCCAGAGAGCAGAGGAGGGGTTTTTGAGGTGGTTTGGACATTTAGAGAGGACGGAGCAAAATAGAAAGATTTGGAGGGCATATAAATCTGTAGTAGAAGGAAGGTGGGATAGTGGTTGTCCTAGGAAAGGTTGGAGGGAGAGGGTAAAGGAAGTTTTGTGTGCAAGGGGCTTGGACTTCCAGCCAACATGCATGAGCATGTTAGATAGGAGTGAGTAGAGGAAAATGATTTTTATGATGATGTTCTGTTGGAGCGAGAGCAAAGTAATATTTATGAAGGGATTCAGGGAAACCGGTTAGCTGGACTTGACTCCTGGAGGTGGGAAGTACATTGCTTGCACTCTGAGAGAGGGGTATTGATATGTTGTAGTTTTTTAACTAGGCATGCCTCTGGCAAAACTGTGATGTAGTGAGTGATGATGAAAGTGTTTCTTCATTTTCACGTCACCATGCCGTGGTGAGAAACAGCTGATTTGTTAACCTTTTTAGGGTCCAGGCCCCCAATTTGAAAATTGTCCACAAGGTCCAAGAATTTTCAAAAAAAAAATTTTGCTATTTTTTCTTATGAAATGGTAGAGAATATATTTCTGTAGGTAATAAAACAAAAAGTACAAAACTTAATGGAAAATTTATGAAATTACACTCGTGAATTTTGCTACATCAGCAATATTTACACATTCAGCAATTTTGCCTAATTTGACTCCTATTTTAGGCCAATTACAGTCAACCAAATTCTTAGCTATTTCACTAGTATGCCTTCCATTTTACCCACTGAACACAGGAAACTGCCCAGTCAACCATTTCAGTTATCCAATAAAGTGATCGAAAGTTGGTAATATGGCCAATTTCACACAAATACAGCCATTCCTAAGACCACGTTGTTAAATGAATTCGTCGCTAAGTGAGGAGCATACTATAATGGTAGTGGGTTTGTGTCAACCATCTTTGATATTGTTTTAATGTTACCTTTGTACCATTTATAACATTTCTGGTATATTTTTAAATGTTTATACAGTGGTGTACTGTATGTATATTGAAATAAACAGAATAGAGGAAATCTGCTCTAATATACATTATTTAGGTATGAGTGGTCGGAAAGCCTGTCGTAAGCCTGAGGTGTCAGTAAACAAGTGTGCCACTAAGTAAGGAAAGGCTGTATTCCTGTTTCAAAATAGGGTCCAAAATAAAGAATGCAGGCATTCCTGTCACTAAAATAACATTTCCTGTATTCATTAGTTATGTTTCCAGGCTTTACACATTAATTTAATTTTGATTCTTTATTCACATAATGAATTTTTATTCACACACAAAAATAGAAGATATATTGTTATGCAGTATTGTAATAATTGTATAAATAATATCAGCACCTACGTGAATGCCTGTTAGACTCACTAGTTGATGTGTATTGGACACGTGATGTGATTTGTTTTCTCTTGAACATCTGCAAAAATTTGAGCTCTATTTCAAGATATTTTCAATCCTAAAACAATCAAAATCGTCTCTATTTCTGTAATATATTCTCAGTTCTATCAAATGAGACCAAGAAACTGTGAATACAACTATAAAAACATATGAAAATACTTTGCAGAGACGATGTTTTAAACAAAAACACGGTCACAGTTTTTTTTTCTCGTGCACCGCATGCAGCAGGACTGTCTTTACATGGTACACATTTACCACATACTCATTCTCTCATATCTAAGCCCAGATTTACTGCTCACAGCTTATCAAAGTGAGCTGAGCTCACGGTGTTGTACTACTGCACTGACTCAGAACATTTCAGCCAAACTTAAGTTTATATTCAGATTAATAAGGCAATAATTAATTGATTGCTTATATGTATATATATAGTCTCTTAAGTGGTTGTAAAAATAAAATTAGAAGTTATAGTGAATATAAG